>NW_015505801.1:371711-384579 GCF_001515645.1 Sinocyclocheilus grahami | reverse complement strand
ATGTAATACTTTAATAATTGACTTAAGAAATACAGTTCTTTATTTATAAAAAATAAACTAATATTTTCTGTGAAATTCAGTAAGTTAATTCTGTAAAAGTAGTTATACCATTATAATCTTGCCTGCTGGAAAAAAAAAAACAATAGAACCCCTTCCAAAACACAATAAAAAAATGTAATGTATTTCAGGGTTATAATGGGAATTTGTTTGGTTTTAATGTAAACTATAATGGTGACTATTTGATGGATTCTATTGTTGGTATGTAATCTGGCAGATGGCAACCAATAGAACAACAGTAATTCCTATTGGAATAATGCCCAAAACAAAAAGGAATTTTGTAATGGTTTAATGGAAACTATAAGAATTTCTGTGGTTTCTATTGTTTTTTTCAGCAGGGTAATGATACCCATACTGTGCTGCACATTATTGGCAATATTGAGCTGAAGCTTGACTTTGCAAATTTAAAATTGCAATATCTGTCAAAAAAAAAAATCGCAATTTTTATATATTTCCAGTGTAGCAGCACTCATCAAATGATATAATTTTACTTTTAAGTGTATAATTTAAAGTTTATTATTAAGGTTGTTAATTATTATATATTTTGGTTTGTATCTGTCAAAATCCAAAGAAATAGATTTTTCCATGTATTTACCACTATATATTCGCTTAACATTTTGGGGTTGTGTTTCCAGCAAAGTAACTATTTTGATTAATTTAACATCTTATTACAATAATATAACCCACTCTAAATCAAATCTCCGTGTGTGTTTCAGAGAGATTGGTCAGAAGTCAAGTGAGGAACTAGCCAGAGAAGGTTCAGGTGTGAAAGCTTTTTCAAGCTTTTTGTCTGACCTCAGTACTCTGGTACCCGAAACCATGATCCCCAACATCAGTGTTCTCCTTACACACCTGGAGGGAGAGGTACAGTCACATGTTCTCTTTCATCTCTTCTTTCATTGGATTCTTGCTCTGTGATGAGACCAAGGCGAATATGAGCCCATTGAATTAGAGTGAGTTCTCCTGTGTTCCTATTGGCTGGTAATCTTGGCTGGGCAGTGAAGATTTGCTGTCTTGCTGTAAGGGCCTGCCTACATTCAACAAGCCCATTCCTCTGAGTTTTCTATCCTTTGAAGAAATGGGGAAGAAAAGGATGGGGCTTACAGTGTGTGTGTGTGTGCGCGCGCACGCGCGCCCATGTGTGTGTGGGGTCACAGGTTGAATCTGTTCTCTGCTGTAATTCTTTGGGCATTGAGCTCTCTCTTTGGTAATCTGAGGGCAATCATTTAAAACGAAGCTGTGAGTTTCAGAGATTAACTCTTCTTTGAATGTGTGTGTGTGTGTGCTCTGTTAACATGCGGTTTGTGTTTGGACAGAGTCCCAGCCTGCGGGTGGCTGTGTGTGAGGTTCTCGGTGAGGTTCTTGTCCGGGTTTTGTCTGGTGATAAGCTGGGTGATTCTGCTCGTGCAAGTCGAGATCGTTTCCTGGACACACTGCAGGAGCACATCCATGATGCCCACTCACATGTCCGAGCACGTGTGATACAAGTCTATGCACGCATTGTCAACAGCAAGGTGTGTGTGGGTTGTTTTCCCTTTTCTCTTCAACAGAAAATAAAGGGTTTTATTCTTGGATGCTCTAAGATATAATCTCCCCTCCCCCCCCCCTTTCCAGGCCTTGCCGTTGTGCAGGTACACTGAAGTTATGGAGCTGACCGTTGGGCGTCTGGGTGATAAGTCTGTCCATGTGTGTAAGAGTGCTATCCAGCTGCTGGCTGCCTTCATTGCTCATAACCCTTACAGCTGCAAGGTACAAATATGCTCAATTAAAACATCTGGTAGATGCATTTACCATTCTAAAAAAAATTTAATACTTTTATTCAGTGAGAACTCATTCAATATTCACAAATATTTAGCAGTACAACTGTTTCAACATTGATAAGAAGGATCATGTGACAAATTAATCTTACTGACCCTAAACTTTTAAACACTAGGGTACCTAACTATTTACAGAGATCAAATGCACCTGCTTTTGTTTTCGCCATGTCAAGTTGAGCAGTTTGGACCTGAAAAAGCCTCTGGAAAAAGAGATGGCCAAATTAAAAGAGATGAGAGACGCTCAGAAAGAGCAAATGCCCGGTATGTTTCTTTTCTAATTGAATTGCTGCTTTCAGTCTTTTGTTCTAGTCTGCCTGGAGTCACTATCACTGGCACTGCAGAAATTGTTTCCAGCTGTAAGATTTTAGATTTGTGTTTGTAGTTGCAGTCATCACAGCAGCTGATCTTTGGGATGCGATGAAGCCTGAGGTAGAGATGACCGTGAAATCACAACTGGAGCCTGGCAGTGAGGAAGAGGAGGATGAAAAAGAGGAGCAGACAGAGGGAAAGGAGGAGAGAAGCGACAGAAACACTGCTTTACAAATCGCACAGCTTCTCCGGGAAAGCAAATACAGGTTAGTGTAAATTAAAACACAAATATTCTCATACCCTTACTTCTGCACACAGACATGCAATGTGTTTAATTGTTTGTAGGAAAGCTGTTGGTCTGTGCATGCGGGCTCACTCTCTGTTCCCAGAGTCATCGTTTTTCTCGGATCTAGCCGACTTAAATGCAGAAACCCTCATCAACACACTTGCAACACTTTTCAAGGGTATGTGTTACTTCGAATAGTCTTCTAAACTTCTACATTAAAGAATTTTGCTCCTGCACTGTGGAACTTGTTCATGGTCTCACCTGCCTAGATTAGATGACAGGATTCCTAGTCCAAATAATAACATGAGTTGTGTTTGATGTGCATCTCTCTTCTCTCAGGGCCAGAGCAGGAGACACCTGAAGCCATGTCAAGCGATGCTCCACCCACCCCACAAAAAGAGGGTGGAGGGAATGAAGGTGGAGAGAGCGAACTGAAGAAGCAGGAGATGTTGGTTCAGTACTTGAAAGACACCGAGAGCTTTGCTCTACAAGTAGAAAGAGCCATCGCTGTCATTAACAACATGCTGTACTGGAAAACCACTACTGGTAATTACTATAAACTAAATGACTGTCTGGTTTATATTAAATCTGCATGAAGTAAATTCAACCTATTTTCTAAATGCGTTCATTTCATCCATTTACCTTTTAATCAAAATTATGTAACTCGATATTCTGGAGAAACAAGACTTCTCTTTCGTGACACATGCCAAACTTCCCCAATCATCTAGTCCACTTAAACCCCTTTCTTACAATTGACTGCAAGGTCTAATTCAACTCTGCCTCCATCCAGTTAACAACCGGTGATTAGAACCAAGTCCCTGCCCAGCATTTTTTTTCCTTTTTTCGATAATTCGTTTTACTCTAATATACACAACAATACAGAAGAAAAGATCTTTGTCTTCATCTGATCTTGTCAATCATGGCAAGGTTAACAATGAGTAGTTTCCTCTGATTGGTCTCGCTCTCAGTTGTGCAGGAGGCCGTGCAGTTCTGTGTCACAGCATTTGAGTTTAGTGTGGCCGACTCCGTGTGTGGAGTCAGAAAGATGCTGCCTCTTGTCTGGTCCACTGATGTCACAATCAAAGATGCCGTCATCCAGGCTTACAGACGCCTGTACCTCAACCCCCCCGGTGACAACACCAGGTCTGCAATCATTTTGATTAATTTCATAAGGATGAAGGAACACAATTTGATATACTGTAGCTCAACTGGCCTTTTGTGTCTGTCCATCAGGGCAAAGGCTCAGACTCTAGTGGATAATCTGTCAGATCTGATGATCGATGTTTCATTGGGGACCGTCCAGTGTCTGGAGGAGATTGTGAGTGTTTTTTGCCCCACATGTTAGCATTCCCACAATTTATTTTTCTTTTGACATTGTGTTTCTCTTGGTGCAGGTCCAGGAGTTTTTCAGCAGTGAGAGTGCCCTGCAGACTTCAGTGGTGCAGGTTTTGTGGGAGAGGGTCTCTGGTAAACGAGAGACTAAAGCACTTCACGGGAGAGCTGCAGTGCTATTGCTGGGCATGGCAGCACGGTGAGACACTCAACTCTTAATGCTTCCCAGATGTCTTAAAGGGGTCATATTATGCGATTTCAAGTTTTCCTTTCTCGTTGGAGTGTAACAAGCTGATTGTGCATAGATAAGATCCCTGACGTTGCAAAGACTAAAGTCTCAAAACCAAAGAGATATTCTTTATCAAAGTTAAGACTCTGCCACACCCCCCTAAAACGGCTCGTTCTAACACGCCCCCACATATCTACCTCCTTGTGGAAATATTTGCATAATGCCGCCCAAATGTTCACGCAAAGAAAGAAGGCGTGGTTTCAGTAACCGCAGTTAGTGTTGAAGCAGCCATGTCAGGGAGACGCTGTGTGTTTCTAGGCAAAAGCACTTTATTTGACCTTCCGAAAGTAGATGCATTTAGGAATCATTAAGATGACTTACAACAGAACAGCAATGCATGTTATGGACGACCGTTTATTGAACCTACACAAAATAATGAACTTTAAAAAAGCATCATATGACCCCTTTAAAATGATTCTGTTGAACTGATTTAATGTCACCTCATAATGAAAATGTTGCCCAATGATGAAACCAAGGCGAATGTGAGCTTGTTGGGTAAGAGTCTGAGCTCTTCCGTGCTCCTATTGGCTGGTAATCTTGGCTGGGCAGGGGAGATTTGCTGCTTTGCTGTAAGGGCCAGCCAACATAAAGCGAGTTCTTCCTATCAAGCTCTTCCTCAGAGAAATGAAGGAGAGATTTGGGAAGGATGATCATTTTGTGTGTGTGTGTGTGTGTGGACACAGGTCGAAACTCAGTTCTCTGTAATGTCCAATGAGCTATGAGCTAGTTCTATTGTAATCTGAGGGCATTCTTGTCTTTTATCATGTTGTTTAAGGCATGGTGTGCATTATTTCGATCTGTAACTTAATTTTTTGTGTGTGTTTAGTGCTGAGAGGGAGGTGGTTCTCAGTAATTTGGACACACTCTGCTCTGTCGCTCTGGGTGAGAAGGTTGCAGAAGATTATCTGCTGGCTCGGGACACACTCATCACCATCGCTAACATAACAGACCATGTGAGGGTATGTATTTACACTTTATGTATATACAAATCAAAGGTTTGGGGTCAGTAAGAATTTAAAAAATTTTTTTCCTGAAAAGTCTGTTCACCAAGTCTGCGTTTGTTTGATTAGAATGCAGTAATATTGTGAAATACTATTATAATAAAAAATATATATTTTAAAATGTATTCCTTTGATGCAAAGTGAATTTTCAGCAGCCATTACTCCAGTGTTACATGATCCTTCAGAAATTATTCTAATAGGCTGAATTGTATGCTCTTGTGTGTCTCAGCAATCCAAGGGTGTTCCCTTTAGGCTTCCTGTGGACCACCATCTCTTTAGCTGTCTGTCCCAAGCCATCGCTGATGGTATGTTCTTTTAGCTCTTTTTGCCATTGTTTACACATCTCTTATTAGCTTTTGGTCTTGGGTAATCTGATCACAAGTTTTGGTTGGTTTCTTATAAAATTCTGTACCAAAAACTTTAAAGGCTTTGCCATACTTTCCCCCAACACATCCTAATTTGTTTTGGGGGGGGGTTTTCTCCATGAGAGTAGATGGTCCTTCGTTGTTTTGAACATGTTGGCTTTTACACTGCAAATGCAAAGTGGCCGCATGTGTCCCATAAAGGGGACATCAGATGCAAAATTCACTTTTACATGGTGTTTGAAATATAAATCTAAAAATCCATTCCCCTTTTTTTTTTTTTTTTTTTTTTTTTTCTGGTTTCTTTCATACGTTTTTGCTGTTTGGTAACAACTGTACCTTCATTTGCTCAGGAGTAGTCCAGTCCGACCCTCATTGGCAGACCTTCATGGAGCAGGCTGTCCGTCTCATCTACTTTCTGGCAGAGTCCCCTGACCAGCTGTGTTCCCGCCTCCTCCAACGGTCTGCTCATCTCCTATTGGAACAAATCACAGAGTGTGGAGAGCCCAACCAATCACAACTGCAGGAAGGCAGGTCTCAAGGCTCTGAGGAGCAAGGTAATGTCATCACAAGAGATAAAAAAAAAAAAGCTTATTTTATAAAGTTTTTGCATACGGTGTAATTGATGTGCACTACTGTAGAAAAAGTTCTACAATTTAAATGTTTTCTATTTGAATATTTTAATGTTTCACTATATATCTTAATTGTTTTTAATCAAATGAATGCGGCCTTGGTGAGCATAAGGGGCCCCTCGACTTGTGTACATTTGTTTATGATTGCGCAGGTAACATTCTTCTTTTTCTAGCGAATTGCGTGAGCTTGGCACAGGTGCTGTCACTGTGTGGAGCTGTGGCCTTCTGGCAGGTGTCTCACCTTGAGAGAAGTGTAAGCTCTGAGCTACGGAGGAGGAGAGGAGAAAAGGAAGAGAAGGAGGAGAACGAGAAGGCACCTGCCAACAAAAAGGTTAATGAAGACAGTCCACTGATCGGTTGTTACCTGTTTTCTGTACAATCACATTTAAGTGTTGCCCAATGCACACTGCTGCCGACTGATATGTGTGTCATTTGCTAGGAGGCTAATGACAGTTGTGTGGAAGAGGAGCTCGGGCTAGTGGGCGCCTCAGCTGAGGACACTGAGGTGGAGTTTATTCGCAAGATCTGTGAGACTGAGTTATTAGCTGGTGAGCCCATCTAGAGAAACTGTTTGCTTCACTATTTTGACACGTTTTAGCTTGGAATAAAGAGAACTAAGTCTTCATAAACATGCATCATAATTTTATGTTTATTAACGTGGTCTTGCCTGATTCACAAAGCACTGATACCTGTTTAACTGTGGTCTCTCTTTGCAGATGGGAACATGTTGAGTGCATTTTTGCCTTTGCTTGTGAAAGTTTGCAGCTCTCCAGGGAAATATTCCCACCCTCAGCTCACCACTGCTGCCTGCCTGGCTCTATCTCAGTACATGATGATCAGGTATATATGCTATTATTTTCTGTTGCACTACTGTTCAAAAGTTTGGAGTCTGTAAGATGTTTCTGTTTTTGAAAGAAGCCTATTATGCTGACCAAGGTTGTAAATGTTGATAGTGAAGTACAATTTAAAATAACTGTTGTGTTTTAATATATTATAAAATGTAATTTTGTTCCTGTGATGCAAAGCTGAATTTTTAGCAGCCATTACGCCAGTCTTCAGTGTCACATGATCCTTTAGAAATCTTTCTGATATTACTATCCCTGAACTTTTGAATGGAAGTTTATTTATTGTATTGTCATATCCTATTTGTTTCTTTAACCATAAAATATAAAAATTCTTTGTCTATTTCTCTAGTCCTGCTGTTTGCAAAGACAACATCCGGCTGCTGTTCACCGTGCTGGAAAAATCCCCACTTCCTGTTGTCAGGGCCAACACAATTGTTGCTCTTGGTGACCTAACAGTCCGCTTTCCCAACATCCTGGAACCCTGGACGCCCAACCTTTATGCCAGGTAGCTCCAAACCAAAAGATAAAACAACCACTGGTCTAGGGATGTTTTGCATAATCAGTTGTTCTAGTTTATTCTAGTTCCTGCTTAATCTATTACATTGCAGTCATTTCATTTTGGGGCACTCCACTAATTTAACCTGAAAGGGTACTGTGTGGTGGTTTGATGATCAGTACTGAAACTGCTTTGCCTTAAGGTTGAGTGATGAGAATGCATCTGTGCGGCTGACTGCCATCATGGTTTTGACCCAGCTGGTGCTGAAGGATGTGATGAAGGTCAAAGGTCAGGTCAGTGAGGTTGCAGTGCTTCTGCTGGACCCTGAGCCACACATCGCCAGCCTCGCTCTCAACTTCTTCAATGAGCTCTCTGCAAAGGTAGCTGTTCCACTGCAGCTCTGCTGCCTCTTTCTCTCATCCCCCTCATGCCTCCTAAAATGAGATTATAACTCTGGCCTTTTTTTTTTTTTTTCTTTTTCAGGACAATGCAATTTACAACCTGCTGCCAGATATCATCAGCCGATTATCTGATCCTGAACGTGGAATGAAGGAGGAGGATTTCAACACCATTATGAAGTGAGATATGATTTATGCTGCTATTGCAGTTTAACTTATTCTGCATGACAAACCATAAATCACTTCTATTTAACTCTCTTTCAGACAACTCTTCTCCTACATCACTAAAGAGAGACAGACAGAGAGTTTAGTGGAGAAGCTCTGCCAGCGATTCAGAACCGCAAAGTGGGTATCAGACACCATATGCTATTTGCTTTATTTTGACCTACACAGTCTCCCAATGGAAATGGTGCTCTAAAAACACCTTTCCCGTTCATCACCAAATCAGAAAAGTTTAACCTGGTTTTAGAAGATTTTTCCATTATTTTGCCTACTTCAAACATGTCCAAAGATAACTTGGGCTGATGTAGTAACACAAAATCAAATTTAAAAAGTCGATGAGAGCAGTTTTCATGGTGCACATGAAAACATTGCTAGAACAACATTTGTGAGATTGGGCTCCTTTATGACAGATGATCAGTATGAAGGACCGGGTCTCCCTCCCTTATGTGACCTTGTCCTTTCTCCTGTTTGCAGGACTGAGCGTCAATGGGCAGATCTGGCCGTGTCTCTGTCCCTGTTGTCTGTGTGTGAGCGAGGATTCAAAAAGCTGCAAGAGTGCTGGGACTGTTACAGTGATAAACTCACTGAGCCTGGAGTCTATCAGCCACTCCTGTCCATTGCAGCCAAACTTCGTAGAAGAGCCAAATCACAGTTCAAGGTACTACATTTGCGAATATGTGGCAGAATCAACGGCATACGGCATACAGCGTGCGCACAGAGCATTGATAGTGACTTGGTGACTGTTGAAAGTAGCTGTGTTTGTTTAGGCGCAGGTTGAAGACTATGAGAAGCGTTTGACAGCCGTTCACACTAAAGGGCTGGAGAATGTGGAGAGCGAGGAGAGAGAACAGCAGATGGGAGACACACAAAGTCAAAACATGCAAACGCCACAGCCACACAAGAGCGTGCGCAAAACCACACGAGGTGAAGAGATCGAGCAAATCGGATCTCACAAAGGATTTCTATTTTATAAATTCATCTCATTGTGTATTTACACAGTTCATAATGCATTCGTCTCTATATCCTTTAGGACGTTGCAAACCAAAGTTAAATGACAGCGACCTCGTAACCCCAAGGAAATCTTGCTCTCGTCCCAAACATGCCATCACCTTCACCAGTGATGAAGAAGAGGAAGAGGGTCAGTCACTTTAACATGATTATCATTTAGTTCTTATTTATTCCATGTTAAATGTGCAGTAAAGCACTGTAACATGTAAATGCTAATTTAACTTTAATTGATTCTTTTTCAGATGCTGTCATGACTGAGAGTGAGACGCCCAAAGTGACAACACCCATCACTCGCACGCGACGCACTCGTCTCAGACACTGAGCACTCTTTTTAAGAATTTCCAGCTTTTTGAAATACCTCTACCATGTAATTTGATTTTAGACTGAGGTCTGGGACTGTCATTTTTAAATGTTTATTTTAGTTTCTATCAAAATGGTATATCTGTGTCTGGTGGTTTTTTTTTATTAAATGTTTTTAAACCACAATGGCTTGTGTGTGTATATATATATATTTTTTTTTATGTTGGTTCAAATGTTTTTGTCATTTCAGTTTTTAATGAACTGCATTTAAAATGGCAGTTTTCACACATGTTGGATTTTAACATGAAGATTTACATGCTTCTCAACTTGAGTAGAATCCATAAAAGAGCATGTAGTGTGGAAATTGAAGGAATCTGGTTGATCTGTTTTAACTGAAGGTGTAGAACGTGTTGGACACGGGACTTTAGTTTTGTAGGCGGTCATTCCTGCTAAGCTGAAAACGTTTAGTGTCTGTTCACGGAGCTGAACTGTGTCTGGGCAACTAATACCACAAAACGTGACTGGTCCGCTACTAATAATTATTAGGTGCCTTTCTTTTTCACTTCTTGGAGCATAATGAAAATAAGGAACTGGCTTTTATTGGTTCACTCAAAAATAAAAAAAGTTTCTTAATTTACGAAACCTTATGTTCCAAAACTTTATTTTATTTTAAATGAAGGCAGTTTTAAGCAGAAATAATAAATAACTGGTATGCCATTTTGTTTGGTGACATTAGTGCAGCAGAAGCACATGTACACTGAATATACTAACCTACTGAACAGTGGTATTATATAATGTAGTAATGTTTATGGAGACTGGTATTATCCCAATTTGCTTAATTCATTTTAATGCCATACAATTATTTCACAATGCCAGCACTTGTGAAATTGTTCAATGTATTGTTGCTGTCTATTACAGAACGGACAGAGGTCAGCTCTGTGGTGGGTGGAGGTCAGATGGAGTTAGGCTTCCACTCCAGAAAACTTAAAAATGTTCTGCATCAGGTGTGCAGTTTGGAAAGGGGATTGCATGTTCCTCGTCTTACCCAGAGTCCCCGAGTGGTGGCTGGTTAATGTGGCATGTCTCTGAACGGGTACAGTCTCACAGCCCTGCTCAAACGGACTTGTTCGGCATATGCTAAGAGATTTTCAGGATTCATTCACCCTTGTTCGGTTTCCCTTTCCACTGGTTCATTGTTAGGGTTAAACTTTAATCTACTTTTGTTGATTCACACTGCTGGGGAAACGATGTTAAGTTTAGACCAGCCTAGAGTTGAAGTGTGTAATTTTAAATGGTTAAAATAAATAGTTCTCTAACAGATATGCTGACAGTAATTTTCATGTTATGGCTGATAACCAAATGGTGGCAGATATTTACCTTCCATACTATTTTGTCTAAATAAAAAATCAATCGTGTTTTGAATGCTGAATTAAAGCATCACAATATTGTAATGTACAGTATGCAGCAGGCAGTGCACTACTTAACCCTGGGAATTCTCAATTTGTGTCTAGTTATGTATATTACTTGAGCATCAAATCAGCATATTAGAATGATTTCTGAAGGATCATGTGACACTGAAAACTGGAGTAATGATGCTGAAAATTCAACTTTGCATCACAGGAATCAATTATATTTTAACATATATGAAAATAGAAAACAGCTGTTTTAAATGTTATTAATATTTCACAATATTGATGTTTTTACTCTATTTTTAATCAAATAAATGCAGTCTTGGTGAGCAAAGGAGACTTCTTATAAAACATTTTTAAAAATCTTAAAGACCCCAAACTTTTCAATGGTAGCATATAACTGTGTGTGTGTGAATTCTTAAGGTACTGGCTGGATCTGACTGAGCAGGATGTGTTTTGGAACATGTCGGACACAGGTTGGGCCAAGTCTGCATGGAGCAGTGTGTTTGTTCACCACATGCCACCTTTTGATACAAGTACAGTTCTCAAGGTACTGGAAGATCACTGGTCCATTCTTGACTGGAATGTTCTGCTTCAAAGTTAAGAATTGATTCTTTCAAAACTGTGCTTAATGCTGTATGAAAGTGTTTTTTATGTTAAAACAAAAACCTATAACACGTAATTAACTATATATTTTGTTGATTTTTGGTATTTGTTGAACAGTGCACATTCTGGTAACACTCCTGTTTTTCTCCTGGCAGACTCTTAGCAGCTATCCCATCACCTTCTTCTGCACGGCACCAACAGCCTTTCAAATGCTTGTACAGGACGACATATCCAGGTACTGACTGTAACTGATGCACTGTGATGTATTTGAATTCAAATGAATTCTCTTTTAGCTCTATCTTTACACAGGGTGTCCGCGGGTCCTTAAAAAGTCTTAAATGTCTTAAATTCGGATTCGATGGGTCTTAATTATTTTTGGTCTCATTACGGCTCAAATATCTTCAGTCTGACCGTGACGGAGCTAATGACTTTACAATCAATGGACAGACCCGCGGCAAGTTACTGCGTCATCAGAGAGAACTGCAGTAAGTTCACAGAATACAAGCTCGCGCTGAGGCTCGCTCTGTTTGACTCGAGACTTCAGAACAAACGAGCGTGACAGCACACGTAAACTCAGAAGAAGCACACTGAGGTAAAAATTCTAAATGTTTAGTTTATTCATAACATGATATAGTTAACACCATGACAAGTGAGCTATTTTACTCAATATTCTCACGACGCAAAAAAAAAAAAACATTCAAAACACCTACAGAGTGCACACGTTACGTGAAGTCTAGTGCGCTCTGCCTGATCACTGCATGATTCAGTCTATTAAAATACATTCAGAATTATCACTAATTCAAGACATGGGGGCAGAAAATGTGTATATTTATACTCAAGTTCACACGGAAGAGTGCCTTTTTTTCTCAAAAAATTACCATATACAAATGTGATATTGATTTTTTACAACAGTTCAATAAACTAGAAGTTTTATTAAGAGACTTAGGTTTTAGACACCATATTGCCTGTTTTTGCACTATTTCGCCAACAAAAATAATTCCAAACAAAGCCCCAGCGCTGTTCTGCGTTTCTGAGCAACATGACTGATTCGTTCCTGAATGAATCAACTGTTTAAATGATTCGGTTCAGTCGCAATGACTCACTTATTAACAGTGACTTACTGCCACCTACTGGCGCTTTTCATTTCACATTTGAAGTATCTTCATTTTTTAAATGATTTCAAATATCAGTATTCAATGTTTTATGTTTAATATATCAAAACATTATTTATGCATTTGTAGCTGCAGGTTAAATGCATTCATGTCCTGCATTAAACGGTGTGTAAACGCATCTAAATGCCACTTCAGATGCAGCTTATGTCTGGATTCCAAAGATGAATTTGGTTGATACTGATTTCATTTGCTTGGTAACAGCCCAAATGTCTTATTCTTATTCACTGATTAAATGTAAGAATTTGACTCAAAAGATAATGCACACTTATAGAAAAATGGCTTTATAAAGGTAAAATGCCCATAAAAGGTACAAATCTATTTAAACTT
>NW_015505801.1:349970-371462 GCF_001515645.1 Sinocyclocheilus grahami | reverse complement strand
AATCTCATAACATTATTTATTGCAGTTGTAATAATTGTTATTTGCAGTGTAAATTATTTAATCTGACTGGTAGTAGCCCTATAGTGTTTATTGAATTTATTGATACATTGTAATAATTTGACATGTAAGATGATGCATACATCTAAAAAGGTTAAAAATAGGCCTTTGTAAAGGTAAATATGCGGATTTAAGTATATAAAAGCTGATAGAACACTGATGAAAATATTGCTTCAGAATAAATTGTTTACTCCACCAAAAATCTCAGCGATGCAGTTATTTTGCGGGGATATTTTGTATGGAATATTGTCTGCTGACATGAAAAGTTCACTGTATATCATAGTAATAAATACCATTCATTACAGCATTGATATTGTTTTCTTTTTAATTTATACACATTAAAAATTACATATATGTATGTAATAAAATGTGTATTTCCATTACAGGTTTAGGTCTTAAATTTCATATAAGGTGGTATTAAAAAGGTCTTAAAGTCTTAAATTTAACTTGTTCAAGTCTGCAGAAGCCCTGTTACAAGTTTTTATAGGTTTCATTTATGATTATCGGTTTTTATATTTACTGTCTGCAAATGAACTGAATATGTTATTAAATCACTGAGAATCTTGACCTGGACTGGACTGATTCATCTGGTCCAGGTGTAGTCCTCATCTTTGTCTGTGATTTTTGACCGGTTTAAGTTCAGGGCTCTTGAGCACTGTCTGTGTGCAGGAGAGCCCATTAACCCAGAGGTGATGTGGAAATGGAAAGAACTCACTGGACTGGACATCTATGAGGGATACGGCCAGACTGAGACTGTAAATAAACATTTAAAGGAGTAGTTCACCAAAAAATGAAAATGAGTTCAAAATGTACTCACCCTTAGGCCATCAAAGATGTAGAAGAGTTTGTTTCTTCATCAGATTTGGAGAAATTTAGCATTACATCACTTGCACACCAATAGAGCCTCTGCAGTGAATGGGTGCCGTCAGAATGAGAGTCCAAACAGCTGATAAAAACATCACAATAATCCACAAGCAATCCACACAACTTGATCAAAAAACAGCTTTTCACTTCACAAGATGGCCTGGAGTCGTGTTGTGGATTATTGTGATGTTTTTATCAGCTGTTTGGACTCTCATTCTGACGGCACCCATTCACTACAGAGGATCTAATGGTGTGCAAGTGCTGTAATTCTACATTTCTCCAAAGAAACAACCTTGGATGGCCTGAGAGGGAGTACATTTGAAGCAAATGTTCATCTTTGCATTGACTATTCGAATATCCTATCTTGAATCAGTTTTTATAGGATCATCATAGACATGAGTGAAAATGCCTGGGTCCTAAATTAGTATGTTTTCATCTATTATATGGTCACAGATTCATTAACAAAATCCTTCATAGTGAACAGAAGGAGAATACATTTACGCTTAGCCTTGTGTGCTGTCACACAGAGTTATTCCTCTTTTTTTTTTTTTCTTTTTTTTTTTCTTCTTCCACCCAGGTTTTAATAGCAGGCACATTCAAAGGCATGAAGATCAAACCAGGATCTTTTGGAAAGGCATCACCAGGATATGATGTTCAGGTGCAGTAACAGTCTGTCCAGGGTTTAAACTAGATATAATAATAGATTATCGTTGTACTTACTGGCGTCCTATTAATAATAACTGTAAAATATGGACTGAGATAATAATACTGATAATAATTATATAAAAATGAAAAGTTGGAAAAATTTCAGAAAAGCAATTGAGGTAATAGATTTTTTTTTTGTTCTTTCTTCTGATGGATTGGCTTGTTTTCCTATGAGGTGAACTGTGGACTATTTTAAGGTGGTAGATGAAGATGGTTCTGTTGTGCCACATGGACAAGAGGGAGACCTCGGCATCAGAGTGAAACCAGACAGACCTTTCTCTCTCTTTACAGAGTATACGGTACATTTATATGTTCTCGTGTTATTAGAGTCTGTACTAAAGATAAAGCTCTTGAGCTTGAGTTGCACTAACTAAACTTATTGATCTAAATTCATCCTGTAGGGGGAGCCAGAGCGCACGGCTGAATGTTTCTGTGGTGAGTTCTACCTGACCAGTGACTGGGGAATGATGGACAATGAAGGATACCTGTGGTTCATTGGCAGAGCTGATGATGTTACGGAATTCAGCTCATCATAACGATGATGTCAAATTTTGAAATCTCATATCGCATGTTGTGTCTGTGTGGTTTAGGTACCGCATTGGTCCATTTGAGGTGGAAAATTCTTTAATAGAGCATCCAGCTGTAGCAGAATCTGCTGTGGTCAGCAGCCCTGATCCGGTTCGAGGAGAGGTAGCGCAATATGTACTAAAGATAAAGCTCTTGAGCTTGAGTTGCACTAACTAAACTTATTGATCTAAATTCATCCTGTAGAGGGAGCCAGAGCGCACGGCTGAATGTTTCTGTGGTGAGTTCTACCTGACCAGTGACTGGGGAATGATGGACAATGAAGGATACCTGTGGTTCATTGGCAGAGCTGATGATGTTACGGAATTCAGCTCATCATAACGATGATGTCAAATTTTGAAATCTCATATCTCATGTTGTGTCTGTGTGGTTTAGGTACCGCATTGGTCCATTTGAGGTGGAAAATTCTTTAATAGAGCATCCAGCTGTAGCAGAATCTGCTGTGGTCAGCAGCCCTGATCCGGTTCGAGGAGAGGTAGCGCAATGCTTTCTGGGATTGCCTTCTGCATGAAGGATACATGCAGTGTGATCTTAGAATTAGGCAAAAATGACAACTTAGAAGGTAGTACCATAATTAGCAGCAGAGCGCATATGATGCATTAAAATGGTGTAAGTATGCAGCGCAAAAGATTTTGTTTATGTAAAATTGTAACCATGATTATCATATGTATGGAATACAAAACTGTAACTGTAAAATGTTTTTAAATTGTGCTGCTCCATGTTTCAGGTGGTGAAGGCTTTTGTAGTGCTGACAGCAGATTATAAATCAAGAGACCATAAGGAACTGATCCAGGAACTGCAAACACGTGAAGACTTTCACGGCTCCTTATAAATATCCACGCAAGGTAACTTACGATTAGAATTCAGTGCTTCTGCATTTAATACTTCACTGAAGACCTTTTCAGTTTAGTCCAGATTAAAAGGAATATTTTGTTCCAGCTTTCAAATGTTTCACTTTAATTTTTTTGTCAGATCGAGTTTGTTGATCATCTGCCCAAGACGGTTAGCGGGAAAATCAGGCGAGTGGAGTTAAGAAAGAAGGAATGGGGACAGCAATCAAGCTAAAACTGGAAAACTGAAGCATTCCACCTCTTTATATGCAAGGTTCCCAGATATCAGAATCAGAAAGAGCTTTATTAAGTATGTTTGCACATACAAGGAATTTGTTATAGTGTCACAAGCTTCCAGTACATGGAGACAACAACAACACACAGATAATAAAAATAAGATGTGAATAAAATACACATGCATAAATATAAACCACAAAAAAAGAATAAATTGTATGTACAGGTGTGGTATAGATTGAATAGGAATAAAATAAAGTTGTAGGGCTGTACTAGGATTTAGGGTGATAAATAAGTATAAGGTTATTGCATATACTTTAATTGCACAATGGGAGAATTATTAACTGTTCATGAGGTAGATTGCCAGGGGAAAGAAACCGTTCTTTTGCCTGGCTGTCCTGGTATTCGGTGCTCTGTAACGCCGACCAGATGGCAAAAGTTCAAAAAGGATGGGATGTGATGGATCCAGAGTGATTTTCTGAGCCCTTTTCCTCACTCTGGATGTATACAGTTCTTGGAGGGTAGGCAGGGGGGCACCAATAATCCTTTCAGCAGTCCGAACTGTTCTCTGTAATCTTCTGATGTCTGATTTTGTAGCTGAACCAAACCAGAGTTATTGAAGTGCACAGAACAGACTCGATGACGGCTGAGTAGAACTGCTTCAGCACTTCTCTTCTGTGCTATCTTCCCACTTTAATGCATCACATTTAAGACTGATGAATGGATCTACAGACCTGTAGTCCTTCAGCTCGCCTGAAGGTGGAGGCATTTCATAATCAATTCGCAGAACTCATTTCCAATTTCATGCAATAAATATTTTAGTAAGTTTAAATGATTCTACCTCATATTTAATCATGTTTATGTGGAGTAACTCAATCTATAAGCCTTGCAGTTCAAATGTTTTTATTCTTTTATTTGTAAATCATATTCTGCATATGCAAAACCTAAATGTGAATCATTTATTAACAATATTGTAAGCATTTTATATCATTAAAAGCCTCTTATTTTGAGTTAAAGCATTTTTGGTGACATTTTGTTAGATAGAACTTGTTTATTATCTCTTCCAAACGCAGAGTGATCCTTTTTCCACAAGAGTGTGATGTCATGTGACAGATGGCAGACACAAATCTGATCTCTGCTGAATGATGAGAGGATTGTGAGGTTATAAAGATTTCTGAATTTGTGGAAATCTTACCCTACAGAAAGGAATGCAGTGACTTTTCAGATGACAAATCTGTTAGTAAATTAGTCTGGACCACTAATGAAGAAAAACAGCATAACAGCAAACCTGTAGCTTGTCAAAAATAATGATAATGGTAATGCAGCAAGTTTTGAAAAATGAAAGGCTACATTTTTCAAACTGCTAAAAATTTTAACCAAGCTGTAACTTTCCCCACACTGGTTGTGTGTAGTGGTGCAGCACACTCACCGTCTGCAGTAATGAGAGACAGGTGATGCTTAATTGACCTGTTAATGGGACTTATGCTTATCAGGTGGAAAAACGGAGCCATAGACTTTATAACTGAAATATCAAGCCAAAATACACCCAGCCTCAACATACTCAGACTTTAGATGTTTATGACAGCCTGAAAACAGCAGCTTGCTTGTGTATGCAGAGAGATGTGTTTGTGGATGAATTTGTTGGTTTTGGTTTGCAGCAATTGATAAGAATGGTTCAAATGGCAAACTGGCTGTCAAAACCTGTGATCCGCTTACCTGTCCTTATAAAAAAGTACTATGGCTATAATATGGATGGTACTAGATACCATAGTACTGTGTGATATACTGTGAGTTCCAAGTGTGTGACTACTAATAAATACCATAAAGAGCATGATATATATGAGAACATTCCTTTGTATTAATAGTACATTTTGCCCTGTTTTTAAAACTTGAATGCTCTAGTACTTTGGTGTGTCATTTGAGTTTTACATGGTTGTAAAATATATGGAGAAAAAAAAAACTTTTTTTTTTTTAGATTTTAAAAACTGGTAACAGTTTTAATCACATTTTTGACAACAGCTCATGGTGCTGTGATGTGACAAATTGTTAAAACCATACATACTCCAAATAGCCTCTAAATTGATCATGCATAAAAATAGTTTTAGATGGAGTACAGAATATCCTAGTGAATGTCAAATTCGTCAAGTATTTCACGTCGGCTACAAGTTTACATGGTACATCAGAAAAGACCTTAGTTTTACCATTGCATATGTCAAAAAGTGTAGTACCTTGGTGTTTTAGTTATTGTAGACAGCATCTGAGTCAGCTGTAAGCGTCTATGATGCCCAGAAAAGCTGTCTAGGTAGGAAGTGCACTTGGTTTTGATTAAAAGAGGATTTTTAGGGCATTAAGTTGAGCTCTGTCGGGGAAACAGCCGTGAGGTGGATGCGGGTCACCGACTCGGATGTTTATGGATTATTATTTTTTCTGCATTAAATGCAAATCACGTGAGATGAATGTGCAATGACAGTGTCCCGACACCGAGCCGTCTCGTGCAGTTCTACAGGAATGGACACACGCTCACATTCCTTCATGTAGCCTAATCGAGCACTTCATCGCGTTTTTACTGCGTTTTCTTTATTTTTGGTTTGGTTTATTTCATAGCAATGGCTTGGCCGTGCATCAGCAGAGTCTGCTGCTTGGCTCGGTTCTGGAACCAGTTCGATAAATCGGATTTGTCGGTTCCGCTAACGATTCAGAACTACTCTGACATCGGGGAGCAGGAGGTGCGATCCGTCACCAAACTCGTTTCCATGGAACAGGCGCAGGGCGTCGACTTCGTAACGCCGGACCATGCAGCTGGAGTCCGGCGGCCGCAACGAGGACGGACGGAACCGAGTTATAAACCCCGCGAGGACTACCATCCCCCGGGTGTGCCTTTCCAGAGCGTCACCCAGTACAAACAGGATTACAAACCCTGGCCCATCCCGAAGAAGGATAACTTTCCCTGGATTAGTAACGGAGGTAAAGGCGGCGCTTTAACGGATAGCCCGGTGAACGGTTACTCTAACGGCACGAGTCAGCCGCGGGCGGACAGACAGGAGCGCAGCGGCAGGCAGAGAGGAGGAGATCAGCTCAGCTCTTACAGGTACGGAGGCTCTTCATGCTGGGCTTTCTCTCATGGGAGCTGTTCTTCAGCACCACTCATCCACCGCAACACACTCACACACTTCTCAACAGTTTGTCATCATCATCAGAGTAAATATATTTTACTGCGATCCAACAAAGAAGGTTATGGGATTTATTTTATTTGAGCAAATTTAGTTAGTAAAACATATAACAAAGACAAAAAATCCATATAATAATACTATATGGATGCATTTCTTTATTATATTTTAGCAAAAGTAAAACATTACAAAAGACAAACATTCAATATTATATTATATTACTACTACTGCTGCTAATAACAATTTTTTAAATATTTGTAATCTATATTTTCTTTATTTTATTTCCTTTTAGCCTCTTTAGTAAGTAATAACATATTACAAAGACAAAAATACCATATAATAATTATATATGGATAAATCTCAAATCTTTGTAATCTATATTTTTATTTTATTCTGAAGTGAGTAAAAACATTGCAAGGACAAAAAAAATCTGTGTATTATTAATCTATATTTTATTTTGGCCTATTTAGTAAGTAAAAACAATAAAATGATGAAAAAATTCATTAAAATAATATTATTTGTCCATATTTCTTATCAATTTTTATTCATCAAATAGACTACTAACATAAAACATGTAATAATAATATCACTTATTATTGTTATTTATCTAATATAATATACTAGAACCTATTTATCTCTGAAATATCATGTTCACTATAGTCTCCAAAAAGGAATAGTTGTCTTTCTTTGATGCTGGTTTACTGTGGTGCTGTAACGGGACTGATGTGGTTGTAACGGTTGTGCATTGCAGTGATTTTCAGACAGTGTAGTTACTGGTCACTGTTATGCATATTTCATCCGACAGCTCATGAAAGAGCGGAATTCATCTAAAACAACTACATAAACGGTTATCTGAGGGGGAACAGAATGCATGTTCATCAGCCTTTGGTTGAAAGATGTGATCTGTGAACGTATAAAACCTTCACTTCCATTGATTTATTCACCGAAAACTTTCCTAGAGGCTTTCATTCTGCATGTAGATTTTTTCATTTCTAAACTTTGCATATGTATGTACAGATATGGATAGTGAAAATCATTTTTCATACAGGTTATGCTGAAGTAAATCTTTATGGTGGGCACCTGTTGCTATGGTTTTTCAGCATGACGTTAACTCAGCCTGACATGTGCTGCTCTTATCTGCAGCTCCTCAGGACTCCATCTCTGTTTTTACCTGTCTGTCTTTCTCTGTATCTGTCTGATACATTTGATCTCTCTCTGGAGTCAGGAAGGAGTACCAGCCGTGGTCTGGAGCTCGGCCGTCAAAGCCTGCCCACAAACGGCCTACCTTCCTGGGTACAGGTGCCGATGAGCCCCCGCCAGAGACCAGCTACCAGGCCGCCTTCAGCCCGGACTCACACAGACACATGGACGCCGGCATACCGGAGACCAGCACACGCGCACAGACAGAGAGAGCACACTCACACAGGACAGAGATCAGGATGAAACCAGAGGTGAGTGAGACGACAGATCAGAGATCGTTTCATATTAGTGAAAGCATATGCATGAATTATTCATGTTGAGCCTTTTGAAGTGGGTTTACCTTTCTAGCTAGATGAACTTTTTGGGCAATTGAAGAGTTGAAGTCGTATTTAACCCAGAATAGGTAAGCAGAAATATTGATTTGCATAACCTTTTAGGTTAATCTGTGAAATCAAGCGTAATATGCAGTTAAATCACGCTGGTTATTTAACACTGATCCCTTTCTGGGACAAATGCGAGTTTTAGGTCTGGTAAAAGTTGTGCTCTCTGTATCGACTAGCGCTGATTCATTGAGGTTATGTAATCAGTGACCCGCTCCTGTGCCCCATTACGTCAGTCTAGTCTGTGCCCGTCCTCTCAATAATAATCAAAAGTAACTGTGAAACTGGTGCTGAATGTTTTGCCCGTCAGTCAGTGAAGTATGCACTAATTGGGATTCATTTAGTCCTAATTACTCTCTTGGTAACCCATGCATGCTGTCAAACCTCATGCTTGACCAGTGAGGAGAGAAACAGACAGCTGAAACACACAATGCCAGCAGTCTGAGGCAGAATTGGCAAGAAATTTTGTGCCTCTGGTGTCAGGCTTAAATTCCTCTGTTATTGAGTTGTAGCTTTTCTTTTCATAACCTATGCGCTGATCCACTTTTTTCAGATAGATCCACTAGTCTGGTGTTTTCTTATGATGATTGAACAAGTCTGAAATCCCTCTATAACAAAGATGCCAAAACCAGGGACCGCGGGACAACCATTGATTTTTTTTTATTATTATTTTTATTTTTTTGCATTGAAAAATGCCTTGATTTAATTTTTTTGATAAATAATAATAAAAATAATAATAATTATATGTATATATGTATATGTATGTATGTATATATATGTATGTGTGTGTGTGTTTAAAAATGTTTCCAATGTAATTTATTTTAATATAATATGTTTGGATATAATGCATTTTACTTTTGGCCCATGACCCTCAAGCAAGTTTGATTTTTGGCCCTTCATATTAAAAAATTTCGGCACCTCTGCTCTATGAATAAAAAGGTTTTTAACAGATACAATTGATAACGCTGAACAAGCAACTTTTGGCATACTATGTAGTGGAGAAGCAAGCATGTCCTCTCATTCAAATCATATCAAAAGGACCATTTTTCTACTAAATAATTTTTAAAGCGATAGTTCTCTCAAAAATGAAAATAACCCCATGATTTGCTAGGTGTATATCACTTTCTTCTTTCAGATGAATACAGTCGGAGTTATATTAAAAAAATGCCAGTTATAAAGCTTGGAGGAGCCAGGACATTTTTTTGAGAGGACATGCTTGCTTCTCCACTACATAGTATGCCAAAAGTTGCTTGTTCAGCGTTATCAATTGTATCTGTTAAAAACCTTTTTATTCATAGAGCAGAGGTGCCGAAATTTTTTAATATGAAGGGCCAAAAATCAAACTTGCTTGAGGGTCATGGGCCAAAAGTAAAATGCATTATATCCAAACATATTATATTAAAATAAATTACATTGGAAACATTGGAATGGGGGTCGAGATTTTGAAGCCCAAAAAAGTGCATCCATCCATCCATCATAAAAAGTTCCCCACACGGCTCTGGGGGGTTAATAAAGGCCTTCTGAAGTGAATCAATGCATTTGTGAAAGAAAAATATCCATAAAACTTTATAAACTGTAATCTCTAGCTTCCGCTAACTGTCGTACACGCATTCATGAGAGAGTGGCGTTCCAGCGGATGACATAGGCATAGCGCAAGTCATCAGTCTATATTTGTGAGGCTGATTTTGAGGGTTTACATTTTGTGTGTGTGTGTGTGTAAGTGTGCTGGATAGAGTCTAGTACACTGGAGACTAGCGTGACTAAGCCAGCTGGCATTATTTTGGCCGTCCCAAAGGTTTAACTCGCACACAACCCATCCTGCCCTCCTGATCTCCCTCCAGCTGATGCTTTGAATTTAATTGTAAAAGACAGACTGACTGTCCACTATTCTCAAACACTTGTTTGAGAGATAAAACCAGCTGATCATTCTTAATTCTTTAAGTGGTCTTTTTTTCATTTGACCTTTTTTTGTATAGTTCATCAGTTCATCACAAGCTCAGTGAAACCAGGAAAACGTAAGCATACACTGTTTGCTATTGGAAATTATAGAGTATTTATTAGAGCAGAGTTCAAAAATTAAACCTTTTTGAGGGCCGTGGGCCTAAAGTAAATCTTGCATTATATCCAACTGTATTATATTCAAATGTATTACTATTAAATTTTAAAAAATGGTAATATGAATGAATAATTTCTTCAATTTTAATAACTTTTTTAAATGATTATTACTTTGCTGATGAACTGATAAGTTGGATCAGTGTTAGATAAAACAATCCCAAATGAGCAGGGTTCCAGGAGCAGGACTGAGAAACACAATTACAGAGATCAAACCTGCACAGGTTTCGCAGTGAATAAATCCCAGGGTTTCATAAGTTATAATGTGATCTTAAATGACAGTTAAACATCTTATATAAGCTTTCAAGTTGCTCCCCAGACAGTTTCCCATACATCAGCGCTCTGTCCCTGATGATGGTCAGCAGCTTATGACAAATGACAGACAAAGACCAACGAGGCTATGTCCAGAATGGAATATTACTGTACTGTAAAAACTGCAGAAGATATGCCATACAATATATAGTTTTAATGGGAAATTCTTATATATATATAACAATATATCGTTTTAATGAAAAAATTATATATATATATATATATATATATATATATATATACTGAAGAAAAACAAACGTTATTCAAAAGTTTTGGGTTGGTAAGATTTAGTTAATGTTCGAGAGAAATCTCCTATGCTCACTAATAGTGCATTTTTTTAATAATAAATTTAGGCAAAATTGTAATATTGTGAAATATGATTAAAAATGTAAAATATATTTTAAAGTGTAATTTATTCTTGTGATGCAAAGCTGAATTTTCAGCATCATTACTCCAGTCTTCAGTGTCACATGATCCTTTAGAAATCTTTCTAAAATACTTTGTTGCTCAAGAAATTTATTTTTTATCAATGCTAAAAACAGTTGTGCTGCTTCATAGGTTTGTAGAAGCTGTGAAAAAAAAATGTTCACCAGATTCTTTGATGAATAGAAAGTTCAAAAGAACAGTATTTATTTTAAATAGAAATATCTTGTAATATAAATATCTTTCCTGTCACTTTTGATCAATTTAATGCATCTTTGTTGATAATAAGTATTAATAATTACTGACTCCTAATTTTGAATGGTAGTGTATATACTAATACTCAGCAAAAGGCTTTAAAAAAAAATGTTAACACCCACTTGTCATTTCAGAAATAAGTCATTCATGTTTGATGTTTTGGTGGTCTCCAAGGCCAAATTTGCATATTATAAAGTGTTTCCAGCTTTAGTATGTTAGAATGCCATTCTGAAGACCTGAGGTATGAACACTGTCTGCTTCTGCTATTAGTGAGGCTGAGGCTGAAAAGTTCTTATTCTAGAAACACTAAACCGTGTGAGAGAAAAAGATTTAGTAGATGATAAATCTCATTTTCACTCCAGCGCTTGGCTTCTCAAATAGCGAGCTCTTGTTTTTTTTTTACCCCTACAGTAAGGATTAGATGTCTTCTAGCCAGGAGAAGGAGACAGTCTGAGAGAGAGAGAGACAGAAAAAGAGACAAAGAACAAAGACAGATAGAGGCAAAGTGGCTGGAGATTATATACTATAATATGAGACTTGGATAAGTACATCCCAAATCATAGTCATTTGAAAATAGCACGCTAAATGGATACTATTTCCAGTGGGTTTTATTGACGTCTCAGTGGGGTTTTGAAGTTTGAAGTCTCACAGAAGACGTCAAGAGTGTCCATGACCTGATGCTTCTTTTTCAACTTAAATTTGAGATGAAAACTGTGAATGGATTTCTATTTCAAATAAATACTTTTCTTTTGAACTTTCTATTCATCAAAGAATCTGGTGAAAAAAAAAGTGTTTCACAGCTTCCACAAACATATTAAGCAGCACAACTGTTTTCAGCATTGATAAAAAATGTTTCTTGAGCTGCAAATCAGCATATTCTGAAGGATCATGTGACACTGAAGACTGGAGGAATGATGCTTAAAATTCAGCTTTGCCATCTAGGAATAAATTACATTTGAATATATATTCAAACAGAAAAATTGAAATAATATTTCACAATATTACGGGGTTTTTTTATACCATATTTATAATCAAATAAATGCAGCCTCAGTGAACATCAGAAACTCGCAAAAACATTAAAAACAAATTCACCAACCCCAAATTTGATTGGTGTGTATATTTATTTTATACATTTATATTTATTTAAAAATACTTTGACAAAAAGTCATTGATGATTTTAACAGAAATATGTTTTCTGAGACAGGAGCAGAAGACTAAGCTGTCACCAAACCCATCTGCCGTCTTTCAAAGCAAATCCAGGATCTTCAACATATGATCCATCAACGCTCCCCATATAAAGAGTCACATTCACATCTGATTCAGCCTTTCACTAGAAGAGGAGACTATTTTAAAAATGTATTGTCGAGAGACACCTGAATATTGAAAAACTGAAGTAATTCTGAGAGACTAGGATCGTCAGAGGAGAAGAATACCAGAGGATGAATAGAGACGGGTTCAATGCAAGAGCTTGTGAAAAGCAAAATCAGTCAAATGGAATTCTCTGAATCATTCCACTGAGGAATTTTTGCTGGAAATTTACACAATGTAAAATCTATGCAAGAGAATGTATGCTTCAAATGTCAACCATCTACTAGAAGGATATGTTTGTAATACACTTCAGATTTAAGAGTGATAGAAAGAGTGTGTGACTGGGAAAGTTTTCGGGCCTCAATTTCTGCTGAGCTTACCCTGTCCCAGCTGAATGAATATCTGCATGTTTCCTAATAGTTTTATGAACTGACTGAATATGCAACAGGTTTAAAAACATGTTTAAAAATTAACAAAATGTAATCTGGTGTCTTGGTGTGTTTATCCTGCACAATCTTAGTTAATGATATGATTTTGTATATAGTGATGTTGGGCTGCCAGTATTGATCTGTTAAAATCTGCCTGAGGATGCCGGGTGCTTCTAATCACCATTTTCATGCTCCAGACCCTGCTAGCCCTTTATGAAACCCATATAAAGACTAAAATATTATGAATCTTTCACTGTTACCGAATTGGGGGCTGTGCAAATATTTTGTAAATTCAGTTTAGAGATAAATGGGGAAAATCCTTAGGACAAACTGTTTCAATAAAAATGACACTCTTTAAATTTGCTTCCACATTATTTGACTAAGAGCTGATTAATCATTCTAAACATCTTACAAATAATTGTCTTGTAAGTTACCTTACAAAAAAACATTTGTGGACAATTTTGGGAAAATTCACTCAAAAACTGATCAGGAAAAAAAACAGTGCTAATTGAAAGAAAATAAAAGTTAATAAAAAGAATGAATCCAATCTTTGGTAATAGTATAGCATAACAAAACAAAAAAAACATTGTAAACAATTTTTGGTAGGCCGGTAAAAAAACCAAAAAGGAAATCTATTTCTGAGCCCTCGAAAGCCCCCTGAGCCCTATCTTGTTATTGTTTTGCTATGTGACATTTTAATTGTACTGCCAGTTGCAAAAAGAATAGAACAAATCAGGACAGCTGGATCCATCTTAGTGGGAGACTGACCGTTTTTAATACAAGAATAGCTATTTTGTGATACACAATATGAAAGAAAAACATTCAGGAGTTTGGTTAGACAAGTGAAGATTTTAACACTGAATAAACACACACAGTAATACATTCTCTCCCATCCACGCAAACACACCAGACACTGATGCTAGCTGTATGACACGAAGTAGCCCACCAAACCAGAGGACACAATAGTTTGTTTTAGCAAATACACAAATGCCTCCTGTCAATCTGCACATTTTCCTCAATGCCCCCAAATGACACACACAAAAAACTTCCACACTCACTGAAGTTGAATCCTTCATAAATCCCACAGCAGTACGAAAATGATTCATATGAAAACAACATGATTAAGACTTTTCTTAGACATTCTTTGCCCTAGTGTGAAGACTAGTGAAGACGTGCGACTCAAAATGGACATTTAATCTGAATGAGCCGATCAATTAAGACTTGTTAAAAAGATAATGAATGGATGATTTCACATATAACTAGTCAACTTCTCCGAACAAATCCTGCTCGATAATGCCATTTCAGAACAGAAAAACAGTACAGTTAACTGTTCAGTGGCTCATTTAATGTCTGTATTTCTGGTTCAAGAAATACCCCAAACTGAATTTCTGCCATTATTTACTCAACACCATTTCAAACAAAATGAAGGTGAGAAAATCATTCCAGAAAAGTAATTTTTGGGTGAACTATTCCTTTAAGACTAAGACAAGCAAAACAGCCGTCAACAGCAAAGCAGGGTCATGTGATCCTGGGTTTTCGTTTGCAGAGATTGAGGGTCACAATCAAAGTAGAATAATAGAGCAGATGCTTCTGCGTCTACTGTACCTGCTCATTAACACTGTACTGTAGTTATTGTACTGATGGTTGCATGTACTGGACCAGAGTTCATAAATATCACAGAATTCATAAAGGAAGCATGAAAATCAAATAAATAGACTGATGTAGCCATACGAAACAAATGCTGTTCAGACTGCGTATCAAGCTCTGTTTGGGTTTAGTACCCTCATATAAAACACAGCTGTTGTTGTAAAAATGGCTGGCTTCTATTATAACACCGGCAAGTAAGAGGGCATTTGCACCTGTGATTGGTCAGCCCTTGCACATTCTCCACCTTTACATAATGTGAGGGGGAGGAGTCAGTAAATGACAGTTCACCTGTCCTTCTGTGGTCAGGTGCCAAGGAGTGAAGTTAGTCAACATGGCCTTCATCCTTCACCATGATGCCCATGTACCTACCGGAGACAAGAGTTTATGGCGAGGTTTAAAATAAGTGAAACTGCAATAATAATGATGCATTTCCACGACATTTCAAAAGTTGGTTAAGATTTTTAAAGAAGAATTTGTAAAAATCATATTATAGATATTGCACCAAAAAGGGGTATTTAGAGCCAATTAAATATTTAAATGCTGAGCATAACTATTTGATAGAGACATTTTCGTGCCTTTTAATTTGATTTAATTGTTTCCATATGTTTCCAGGTTGTTCAAGACCATGGGAACTCTGATGATAGTTGCTGAAAAGCCTAAAATGAGGATGAGCAAAATTACCTATTAGTCAGAAAATCACAGGTGGGAATAGAGCTAATGGCCTGATGCATGTCCATAGCCGATATCTCTCTTGGAGTTCTGTGGAGACAAGAAGAGAGGGATGAAACAAGGATGGGAATGAGAGAGAAAAGTCTCACGGTACATTTGCTATCTTGCATTTGAGCATTAAATGTGTGTAAAAGTTTTGTCAAACTGCTGCTTTCTGTTCATGTATGAGACTTCGATCAGTTCCTGCTTGACTGATCATCATTTAAAACGGTGCTCTATTAAAAGGCAGTTACCGAATACTGTATAAAAGGCTGATGAAATATTCTGCTCAATCTGTCTTTAACTGAAAAATTAGTGTTTACTATTGTCATTTTGCATTATTGACACACTATTTTCCCAATAAATGCTGTTCAGTTGCTTTGACACAATCTGTATTGTTAAAAGCGCTATATAAATAAAGGTGACTTGACTTGACTCAATCTGTGTGTGTGTGTCAGGCGTGTGAATGAAAGCAGATGTGCTGAGTAAGTGGAGCAGGACTGAGCCAATCTCTTCTCTCTCAGGGCTGGGCTCTGCTGCTCTACATCTCAAATAAATCAGATGATCATGAGCTATTCTCAGTGCTCTGATAATTATATACTATCATAAAGCACTTCCTCCCACAATCACGATCAAATCACATTAGACAAAGTTCAATGCTCAGAGTTCTTCAAAACTGACCAAGAAATAATGTTCCAAGCTCCATCTGTAAAGAACAGTAGAGTGTTAGAAACTACTCTTTTACTCTGAATCATGCTGGTCTGCCCATCTGTCTTGATTAATCTTCTACTAGCATACAGGCTGATGCACTGACCTGTTTTGTTGGGATTTCCCATGGGCATTGGCCAAAGACTCCCTGAGGATTTCACTGGCAAACTGCTCCACAGCCTATGGAGAGATTTAGACAACATTCAGCACTTTGACATGTTAAGAAATTACATGTCCTACCCAGGACAAAAAAAAATTTGTTCTCACTGAAGGTAAAGAGAAAAATGAATCAGAACATATTTGATGCTTAATAAAGAGCTATGTGGAGTGGTATTTAAGACTAATCAGATTTTGGTGGGAGAGTGGGAGGGGCTATCATTCACCATGGTTAGAACAAAAATGTACAAGTTAGTAAATAGTGCAAAGGCCCGTTCACACCAAGAACTCTAACTATAATGATGACTACATTACGGTAAAACTTTATAGTTAACATTCTGGATGTGAAATTTTCTTTCATAAAATAAAACAAATTACTCAATCTCAGACTATTTACCTTAAGAATAATGGTCTCCACGACTGGAGCAAAAATGTTCTTCTCCACCTCCACCTGCTGCAGTGTGACGCCGATCTAACACACACACACACACACACACAATATCATTACTAGCACCCGACCGATATATCGTTTTGCCGAAATTATCGGCCGATATCAGCCTGTCGCAGACATATCGTGGATCGGCGTATATGCCGCCGATGTAAAAATGTTTTACAGAACATAAAACACAGATAAATTGCTTGTAAATAGTGTAATTACGTTTGTCCAGCAGAGTGCGCTCCATTGTTTGCTACTGGCAATCTGGATGAAATGTTTTAAAGCTTAAGTGTATGGAATAGGCTACCATTGAAAATTTGTCGATAGCCCCCAGGGTTCAGGAGTTATGGGCAGTTAAAGTCGCGGTTGCGCGCAGACCGATCCGGAGATCCTGGGGGGCTACCAACGCACGGAGGGCGGCGTTCGAGAAGGCTCCTCGAGCTGAAGGGATCCACCGAATTTGGTGGAGATCCGCCGCCGCGTTTACAAGATAGTAAACCAGCCAACCCTTTCACCTTCATTAAGGAGGTCTCTTGTTCAGGCAGCAGCATTCAAGCGGTGTCTTAACGGTAAATTGCTAAATAATTTGTGCAGTGGTGGCTTGAGTCTGTTGAATGGTGATTTAGTGCTACGTTGTCACCTAGATGGTGAGACGCAAAAGCAGCGGTTCTTAATCCTGTTCCTCGCAACCCCCCGCTCTGCACATTTTGTATGTTTCTCTTATCACTTCAGAGGTTTGTTCTATATTAAGTGCCCTGCGAAGTGGACTTCACTGGATATTCTGCCATGATTCCAGTTCAAAGGGAAAGTACATGTTACATTCAATGGGCATTAAAGTGAGCGAGACGTAAATTTAAATAGTATTTATTTACAGAGTTACATAATGTCACACTTCTAAGTTTCGTCTGCGTGTGAAGACAGTGGCGTAACGCAAATCCGTAAATGAATGTTCCGAAGTGAAATAAACTTCCAACGGAATAAAGTTTAATGGAATTGTATTGAAATAAAGTTCAATTTTACTGTTCAGTGCACTGATGTCAGACTCGTTTTGGATAATAAAGTGTATTGTTAAATTGTTATATACCCTGCCTCCATTACTTATCTTTGTCACGTCATTATCAGAGACTTTCATCATTATCAAGATGACTAAATACTTTTTTTCCCCACTGTATATATATTCTGTTTATGTGTATACTGCATTCTATATACAGTACCAGTCAAAAGTTTGGACACACGAATGGAAGAGTGTCCAAACTTTTGACTGGTACTGTACTATAATATACACAAAGAATATCGGCCGATATATCGATATCAGCCTTTTTACTCCCTAATATCGGCATCCGCCCTCAAAAAGCCCATATCGGTCGGGCTCTAATCATTACATGTATGACACAGCAGAAAGTGTGGAAGCAGGTAGGCAGACAGAAAGGACATTTCAATCTCTCTCACCTGCTCCGACGTGTCTCTGATGAACTGGGTTGATGGGCAGCGCCCCAAGAAGAACTTGGGTTCCTGTTCAGCCTCTTCCTGTTCCAGCTTAATCTTGACCTTGGCAGCATCTATGTCTTTCACACTGATGATGTCAAGAGGCTCGTCATCCTCGTCTTCAGGCTCCGCCTTCAGAATCCTCTGAAGTTGCTTCAGACGTTGAGACAACTCCTCACAGCCCGTCAGAGTTGAGCTGCACTCTAACACACACACACACAAACTATTTTTATTAATAATAATAGTGTTTGGAACAGAGCCATAGTGTAGAACAAAAGTATTATTTGTTTTTGGTAGGTTTGTGAAGCTCTGCTTCCTGCTTGTAAAGAGTTTGTGTGTGTGTAAAACAGCACACAACTCCTCACAAGCAGGAAGCAGAGCTTCACAAACCTACCAAAAACAAATAATACTTTTGTTCTACACTATGGCTCTGTTCCAAACACTATTATTATTATTAATAAAAATAGTTTGTGTTTTGCCTAATAATTACTAGAATAAAGTATTATTTTTTTTATTATTTTTATTATTATTAACAGTAGTTTGTATTTTGTCTAATAACTAGTATAATATCATTATTGGTTTATTTAGTGCCTAATAATTAATCAATTAATATTATTATTTAATAGTAGTTAATAATAATTATAATTAAACTATAAGAAACTTTACTCATTTAGTTATAATGATTAGTCTTAACACAAGCTTAATAATAATAATAATAATAACAACAACAATTTATAAAGTGCCTAATAATTATTATAATTGATTTATTATTTTTAATAGTTTGTATAGTGCCTTTTATAAACCTAATTTATAAAAAGAAAAATATTTATTATTTTTAATAGTTTGTATAGTGCCTTTTATAAACCTACACTGAACAACACAAAAAAGCAAACCAAGAAAGCGCATAAATCGAGGCAGAAGACAATAATGAAGGCAGGAGAAAACAGTACAACAAACAAGACTCCCTAGTGAACCTCCTCACTGCCTATGGTCTACACTGGATATTTTCTAAGGCAGCATGCTAACCGAAAATAAACCTCATTAGTGACATTCATAAACAACTAGGACTGGGCGATATGATGATATTATCGATATTAACAGTCAGGAAACAGACGATTATCGACATTATCAGAAAAAAATGACAAATGATAAACCTAGTAAGTTGCAAAAAATATTTTACATAGCCCCATAGACACCATACAGGTTTTTTTGCATGCAAGAATGAAATAATTTAGTAGGAGGGTTGGGAATCGAAAAGCTATTCCAATTTCGGAAATCAGATCAGATGCCTAAGGTCAGGAATCAAATTACTTGTTATAAAATTACATTTCGATTCTGCGTCTCGACTTCTGTATGCGCATTTATAGTGATTTCAACAGATTCAACTGCAAGAAGATGAAATAGAACTCACTTCTGCACTCGCACTCTGTTTTCTGTGCTGCACACACACAAAGCGCACGCACAAAAGCCACCTCTTAAATACGCAAACACTGGACTGAGCTCTCTTTCTCGTGTTCTTACACATTCGAATGGACAAATACACACAGAATTATATCAAAATATCCCATAAATACAATCAGTTATGTCTTAAGTAAACGTAAAGAGTTGAGAAAGAAAACACTGATCTTGACTGAATCACTTTTGTAACCTCAGTTTATATTTTATTTGCCTGTTGTTCGGCACTGACTACTGTACTGGCAACGTGCATCTGTGTATGTGATTATTTTGGAGATGAATTCCAATATAATTTATCCTTATTTAAGGTATAGGCCTATTCTAAGTGGAGGTGGGGCTTAGGTAGAGGATATTATCGGATATCACAATATTTTTAAAGGCAATTATCGATAAGATTTTTTTGACATATCGCCCAGCCCTATGAACAACATCTCCATTAGTGGTCACTCATTAAAACAAATACTGTAGATCACTGACAAGCTACGCAAAATCGCGTTCATAATCGGCAATGAATCGCCTTTGATTTTGAACGTGATATTGCATAGCTTGTCAGTGATCTATGGCTCTGTGTAGTAAATGCCGCTCCATCTGAACGCACGTGCTGGAGATTTACTACTAATCACAGAACCGGCTTTACTAATGAGATGCCAGGGCTCTACAGTGAGACCCTTTCAGTCACATTTGTGACTGAAAACTACTGCGTGCGACTATTAAATAATATTTAGGAGCACCTGTGCGACTGACTCGATCAGCATATTTGTGTTTGCACTCAGGGAGCTTCAAAGGTTCTAATATACGTACGTGTTTCTGCAGCGTTGAGTAATGTATCACAGACATATCCTCTCATTATAACAAACAAAGTGTTGACGGGGTGTAAATAAGATATTCATTGTGCAGTGTAGAGAGCTTCGTCGATTATAATGGAGTTTTGTGAGATCGGGATAAACTAAGATGAGTGACAGCTTGTAATGATTATTAAGGGAGTTTACAAATGTGATATTGATTTAATACAACAGTTCATTAAACAAGAAGTTAATATTAAGTGACTTATATTGTCTGACAACAACACAATTGCCTTATTTTGCTCTATTTCATCAACGAAAATAGTTTTTATAAAAAGTAACAGCTGAGCCGCTGCGCATCGCCATTCAAACACAGCGGTGATTTGTTTATGAATGAACTGTGTTTTTAAACGAATCTAGTGAGTCAATGATTCAATTACCCATTCATAAAGACAGTTACGTACTTCGTTCCTGAATACACATACAAGCCACTTGTGTGTTCTTTTGTGCCGTCTTTGTAGCACAAATTTATTTCTTAAATACTGGTTTCATTTGATTGGTAACTTATTCTTATTCTACTTCTTATTCTACTTGTTTTTATTCTGTTGTTTTAAGTAGAAATGTTAAAAAGCTTATAAATATATTTTTTATTTTGACATAAAAGATGACATACTTTTAATAAAGTTAGAAAAATGCCATTACAAAGGTAAAAACTAAATTCCCTATAAAATCACTTTAAGGAGTCAACTATCACCTCGTAATGGGAAGGTTAATTTTTTTATCAGAATTTTTGATTACTGATTAGAAGGTGCTCCTAAATTTTTGACTCTGCTCCTAATTTTTTTTAATTAGGAGCACAAGCGCTCCTAAAAAGAAAAGTATCCGTAGAGCCCTGGATGCGCATGAAAATCGCATTCGACTATTTGCACACCCCTTCGCTGAGGTGCACTAATGTCTCAGTCAATATCAATGGAGTATGACATCACCACTTAGCTGAGCTAATGTCGCAACACTCTATTGTGCTAACAGCTAAGCCTTATCCATGAAATCTATGATGCCTTAAAATGCTGTCTAGGTAGGAAACACCGTAGGGTTCGAAGCAGAGCTGATGTTGAATTTCAGCTGCTTATGTCCAAGTTGAATTCATGCCCAACTCTGAATACTTATTATCTCATAAATTTACAGACTAATGCACCATCACTGGAAACGAGAGAGAGAGAGAGAGAGAGAGAGAGAGAGAGAGAGAGAGAGAGAG
>NW_015505801.1:253224-347088 GCF_001515645.1 Sinocyclocheilus grahami | reverse complement strand
GGAAACGAGAGAGAGAGAGAGAGAGAGAGAGAGAGAGAGAGAGAGAGAGAGAGCGAGAGAGAACACTACTGCATCGTCTGTGCCAAGTCTTGTGTAAGTCAAAGTTCTGGAAGAGACACAGAGAGAGAGAACACTACTGCATCGTCTGTGCCAAGTCTTGTGTAAGTCAAAGTTCTGGATAGCTGAGAGAGACACAGGCCATGATGAATTATCCTCAACCAATGGTTCAAATCTCTCACACACACACACACACACACACACACACACACAAACCACATTGGACACAAGCATGTGTGCTGTTACATAAACTACACTCTCACCGGGTTCACTGTCGATCTGTGTGAGTATGTCCTCGATGGAGTCCTCCTCTGTGCGCTGAGGTTCAGGGTCAGGGGGTGTGTAACCACGGAGACGGCACCAGCGAAGCACCTCTTTGGTTCTGGGTGGAGTGAGGGCCTGAAGCCGAGGGGTCCTCTCTAACAGATCAGTACACACACGGCGCACAGCCACTGCTCGTTGCAACTACACAGGGAGAAAGAAAGTAAACGAACACAAATCCAACAGAGCTTACACATGCACTCAGACTAGATGAAACACAAACACTCCTGTACCTCTGCAGCTCTGCGTTTGCCAATGTTCCATGAGTAGTACTGATCCACAGAGGTGGCACAGAACGGATGAGAGTCCTCATCTACAAAGAACACAACAACTTTGATTATTTGGTAAAATTAACTCTTTTTATGCAGACTAAATGAATGGAGACAATCAATTGTTTTCAACATTGATAATAATAACAAATGTTTCTTGAGTACCCAATCCGCCAATTAGAGTGATTTCTGAAGGATCATGTGACACTGAATACTGCAGCAACGGCTGCTGAAAATTCAGCTTTGCCAACACAGGAATAAAATGCATTTTAAAATATATTAAAATAGAAAACTTTTATTTTAAGTGATAATTCACAATATTACTGTATTTTTGATCAAATAAATGCCTCTGTGAGGATAAGAGACTTAAAATATAAAAATTTCTAAGCATTTTTCAAAACTAAGCATTCAGAAAATAGTTATGATTTTTTAATTTCATGCCGATTTTAAAGTCTGTGAAGCTGTCAAACTTACTTTTCTCAGGGACAATCAGGGGGAATTTCTTCACTATAGCCGTCAGAAGTTGTGTCATGTTCTCGATATGCTCCGTACTGAGAGAGATTGACAATTTTTCCAAGATATGTACACAGATATTACAAGCGTTCAACAAAAAATTTGAATTTCCGTCACTAATATTGAGCAGCAGTGGTGCTCCACAGCAACACATTTATTTTTATTTTAGTTGTGAGTTTGCAGACTAGATTGAATCTGATGATAAAAACCAGACCCCTACAAAATAAAATAAATAAATGAGTCTGAATTGGTTAGAAAGTGATTAATGAATGTACTATTTATTCACTCAAGAAACTGCAAGTCTGCATTACTTTTGTCAAAATCCAACTCAAAATGTCAGGAGAATTACATCAGTATTATTACTGACTAGGTGTTACTATAGCAACACACAATTAAAAAAATTCAAAATTGTGAATGTGCATGTCTGTGGGTGTCGATGCCCCTCTGTTGAAATAGAATCCTTAGGCAAAAACTGACATTCAGACAGATCAGGACTGAGAGACACAATTGTGTGTCTAGTTCTTACTTGATAAGTTCATGCGTTGTAGATTCTATGCCCTGTTCGACTTTAATAGTCGCAGCTGCATCTGTGGATGTGGGGGTTGTTGGCAGGGGACCAGAGGTGGGTGCTGTAGAGGCTGGGGCAGATGTTTGGAGTACTGGAGTCGTACAAGTGGAGCTAACCAAACCAGGTTCAGTTTTAACTATGTAAAGACACAAACACAACAGAGGTAAAGAAAAAGTTTGGATGGTTATACACATTACTCCTTGACATTATATCCACTGTATATGTGTATGTGCGCGCGCATGTCTCACCTTGAGCTACAGGTATGGATGCTGAGGAAGCAGCTCCACCTGTGTTGCTGCCAGATGCACCTTTAGCACCAGACTGCATGACTGCAACATACATTTTTTTATTGATCAAAAGAGACGGTAAAGACATTTATAACATTACAAAAATTTTTTCAAAAAATTGCTGTTCTTTTGAACTTTCTATTCATTAAAAAAAGCACCAAATCAGCAAATTAGAATGATTTCTGAAGGATCATGCTGAAAATTCTGCTTGTAAGAACAGAAATAAAACTTTACTTTAAATAGTAATAGTATTTTGTAACCTTTCTTACCTTTGATCAAATAAATCAATTAAATGCAGCCTTGGAGAGCAAGGCTTGGAGAGCATAAGAGAAGTTATATAAGACAAATATTTAAAAATCTTACCAACCCCAAAACTTTGAACAGAAGTGTAAAGGCCTATATATATATATATATATATATATATATATATATATATATATATATATATATATATACACATATATATATATACAGTGGGGCAAAAAAGTATTTAGTCAGCCACCAATTGTGCAAGTTCTCCCACTTAAAAAGATGAGAGAGGCCTGTAATTTTCATCATAGGTATACCTCAACTATGAGAGACAAAATGAGGGAAAAAAATCCAGAAAATCACATTGTAGACACACACACACACAGTATATATATTTATTAAAGACAAAATTCATGACTGCTACAGAGAATAAAGGTAAGCGCCTATCTTGTGGCAAGCATTGTTATTCTTTACAAAATATGCACAAGCTAAATTGTATGGTCAAAATTCACAGTTTAATTAGGACCAATACCAATTTACTGCTAACTACACATCAACAGTGTTCTCTAGGGTACTTTGACTTTATTATTTATGGGCCACTATTAGATAAGCGATAATACAAAAGTATACATTAGTTTGCAGTATTAATCTATCATTCATTATAAGGGCATCTGATAAAACGCATAAATGTAAAAATTTATAGATGTAACTACATCTGTTGCATGGCGACAATTATAAAGTGCCTATTGATAGAGATTTTGCTATATCATGGAATGTAAATATATCCTCACAATATAGCATTACTGTTATTGACACACTAGACTGATTAAATATAAATGATTAAACTGATTAAATATGATATAAATGGGAAAATAAAGCACAGATTTAATGTATATTTAATTTACACAGTGAAGGATGTTTTATTTTAATTTTTACTTTTATTATTCAATTTCTATAGTATTTCTTACTTGAAACCTACTTGAAACCTGCCTTTTGTACCAGGCTTATTTTATTGGTGTCCTTGTTTTATTGGTATGTTTAATGATAAAGATTAAATTTAAATAATTATATACTGTAATTTCTCATAATGTGAAATAACTTTTTGGTCATATTGCCCAAATATTGCCTAAATATGCAATAGTGCTAATTTAGTAAAAGAAAAAAACCTTTCAGCCATTTTTTTAATGTTCTGATTCATGTAGTTCCTGAGGTTTCTCATAAATGTTAAGAGCACTCAAGTCTGCCATTTCTCAATTACTGAATCCTGTAATTTCTTTACATTCTTCCATACTTCCATCCATATCACTATGACAACAGCTTGTTACTGGAAATGGCCTGTCTTGCTGCTTGGATGTTCAAGTACTGCACTCATTTAACAAACTAAACTGAGGCAGCTTCTGCTGCTATGGTGCTGCACAGATCAATCTAAAACAAAGCTAGCAACCAGGTAGAGAGAGCGCAAAATGAGAAAATGAAAACCATATCTGACAGGTAAGTGTCTCTGGAGCTCTGTTCACCTATTACTGTCATCACTGATGAATGCTGAACAAAAACAAACATCTCTGATAAACACAATCGGGCAGGCTCAACACGGCTGACAAAAAATATCAGTCCATGAAGGCTGGCAGAATTAGAACTCCTTAACAACCTGACACAGCCCATCATGACACACAACAGTGTCTTGCTTAAGATCACAATGGTGATAAATCATAAATCACCACTTGTAGAGACTCAAACCTACTTTTGGTTGCCAGCCAAGATCTATAACCACAAGGCACATCTATAGGTTTTGGAACAAAGCTTATGTGTATCAGAGCAGTTAACTGGAACATGAAATTGAAAATAAAAAAGTCTAACTTGACAATGTTACACAGATTCAAAGCCTTCAGGAAACTACAGATCAGGAGTGTGAGTCAGGCTGGGTGGGTATCAGAGGAACAGGGTGCTGTTACCTTTGCCGACAGGCATCAAGATGGTCTGCAGCCCTGAGGACCCACTGCCCACACTGAGTTGCTTCAGCTGGTTAGTTGGGATGGTCAGAACTGTCTGCTGGGAACTGGACTGAGCTGGGTGCAACTTCAACATACCTGCAAATGTAGAGAATCATGGTGACACCTGAACACCAAAATGTGGCCAAAAAAAAATAAAAAAATAAACAAGTGAGGCAATTAAAGCAATTAAATGCAGATGGACAGCTTGCATTATTCAAAAATATACATTGTAACATGGTTATTTAACATATAAACCATTTTTCATTCAATTTTCCATGCACAAACCATGATGGTTACAGCGATATACATGATGTGTAACAAAGATTTGTCGTACCGCCCTAATTCATGTTAATAAAAATGTATTTCACTCTTGAAGCTAATGGACAGAGAGACCATTCAACCACCAGATGGGAAAAAAGACATTTGTGATCCAATTTAAATGCATGTGGGAGTCTGTGAGAGCTTTAGCTGTTTGTCATTTTAAAGGTGTGGTGACAGTAACAATGTTTCGGCAAAATTTCACAGGCCATTGTCTATTGCCAATAATGTAGCAATGTATGAAGCACATCTCATACAGAAGTCACTTTAAAACCAAGCAGCTTTCTGTTGGTCAATGTGGTAAATTTGCATGACTAAATTGAACCCATTGTGAAATCAGTGAGGGGAAATCTTTCACCTTCATATGAAATTCCAGACTGTGCGCGCGAAAGGTGTGATCACACCTTTAAAACATTTTTTTTAAACAAGGGGCAACTCTGGACAGCAGAAGACTGGTTACCTGAGATGGTGGCAGCAGTTTTCCCACTGACCGTTCCTCCACTAATCAGTGATGCTGCAGTGAGCAGTGAGGGGCTTGAGCTTTTGGACCCGCCCACTACAGATGACCCCACCCCCTTCGACAGGCTAATGAGAGGCATGTTGACGCTCTTGGCGACTGTGACTATGGTACCAGTGCCAGAGGCAGAACTCTTTACTGTGCTGGCGGCAGAGCTGGCACTCTTGGCCGCACTGATCACTGCAGCTTGATTGGCAGCTACAAGCACAGGGTGCTGCGGTGGCGCTTTAGCCATCTGAGGGAATGGCTGAGAGGACGATCCTCCAGTGGCTTCTGCTGACTGTAGGGGGAAAAACATTAGAGGGACTATAAATAGACAAAGTGACTTCAATATATCAACTTTGTAATGGAGGCACAACACAATGAGTTTTCAGCATGAACATTTTTTGTCTCAATTGAAAGTTGAAGTCAATGACCTAATCATGGAATGTGGTTTTAGACCAATAAGACTTTGGTAGGGACAGAGCTACACTTCTTGATTAGACAATGTAGAACACACAGACAGGTAAATCTCTTGCCTGTTGAGAGGTGGATGTGGCACTGGGTGTGGATGGGGTTGAGCTTGTGGCAGTGATGACACCTCCCGTCATTCTCAGGGTGGTTGTGCCGGGTTTGCTCAGGTGACTTGCTGCGGCAGCTGTTACCATCTTCACTGAGCCATCTGACAGCTTCACCTGAGAACCTTGAGACCCACCCACCACCTGTCAATCAAATATTAAAAGAAAGAAGTTGAAAAACCCAAATCCAACAATCTGATAAATGTGTTATTCCTACCAGAGGGTCTGTTCTTTACAGTTCTAAATAAGACTGTCAGCCTTACAATCACATGAAAAGGTAAATAAGACACATACTGAACAACTACAATCTAAAACAATGAGATTCTCCCAGTCTCTTTTTTTACATTCTGTGTTTTTTGCAATAATGGACTTTAATATTCATGCCAATACAGCTTCACTGGACTTTAAAAAAAGAGATAAAAAAAGACGAGTATCTCCCTTACATAACAGCATACGCAGTGATAGAGCAAGAAGTCTTTAACTTGTCTTTCCTTCTAATGTTGCTTCTCTCTTGCTCTTAAGCTCACAGCAAATACCCTCAATCAAACACAAATGACCATGACCACCAGAGTACTGAAGTAGATCAGGCACTAATCGATATGTATGGTCATCTTACTGCATGCAAACAATCTCTAGCAGGTCTAATGCACCAGAGGAAGAGGTTTGATTTAGTCTCACCTGTGCTGAGGGGGGGATAACGAGAATTATAACAAAAAACTATCGAGCAGAAATCATGGTGCCCTATGTGCTCCACTTTATGATGAGAATTATGAGGGTATGATTCAAATGGATAATTAAGCAACAAGAAGAAAGGTAGTAAGAGAAGGAAGGAAGGAAGGAAGAGAGACCCATGAGTGTATGTTTACAGGTTGAATTACAGCTCAAATGTCAGCTGCAGGCATACTCATTATCCTCTCTTATAATCAGGACACACACATGCAGAAAGGGCTCTAGAGAGTGTAAGTTCTTCAGAAGAGGCGTTGTGTAACAATAATGAAAGTGCAGCAAGTGAAAGAAAGAAAAGGAGAGATAAAGCAAGATCAATGAGAGAGAGAGAGAGAGAGAGAGAGAGAGAGAGAGAGAGAGAGAGAGAGAGAGAAAGAAATCGATGACAAAGAGGTAGGAAATAATGGCAAACCCCTCAACACTTTTGCTTTTATACAGTAGCTAAACGGATCTCACTCCTTCTGAGTCACTGAGTTTGAGTGTGTGCATTTTAACATTTTATTTCTATATTTTTACTTCATCTATATAAAAAAAACAATATAATTTTAATATAAATCATTATAATATTCTAATTTATATAATATTAATAATACATACTGTAATATATAATATATATACATTTATTATATCAACTAATAATGTATAAATAATACATTATATTACCAAAAAGAAAGAAAGAAAGAGAGAGAGAGAGAGAGCGAGAGAAAGAAAGAAAGAGAAAGAGAGAGAAAGAAAGAAAGAAGAGAGAGAGAGAAAAAGAAAGAGAGAGAAAGAGAAATGAGAGAGAGAGAGAGAGAGAGAGAGAGAGAGAGAGAGAGAGAGAGAGAAAGAAATCGATGACAAAGAGGGAGGAAATAATGGCAAACCCCTCAACACTTTTGCTTTTATACAGTAGCTAAACGGATCTCACTCCTTCTGAGTCACTGAGTTTGAGTGTGTGCATTTTAACATTTTATTTCTATATTTTTACTTCATCTATATAAAAAAAACAATATAATTTTAATATAAATCATTATAATATTCTAATTTATATAATATTAATAATACATACTGTAATATATAATATATATACATTTATTATATCAACTAATAATGTATAAATAATACATTATATTACCCTGTAGCTATATAACTATATACAGCAGAGGGGGAAGTAGAGGTGTTGTTAAATCCTTACTTTGTTACACACCTGAGCCAAAATGGCTGCCTTCTGACCGGCTGTGACCCGAATGGCCTGCTGGGTACTGGATGCAGGACTTGATGCCACGTGACTACCAGAGGTCTGTTTCCCAGAGCCCCCTGGCTGGCCAACCAAGAACGTGCCCTGAAAAGATTGATAATGACTTTGTCAACATAACCCAAACTGACAGAAAAAGGCTTCTGGGATGTGTGTGTGTGTGTGTCTTTGACTGGACATTGCTTTAGACAACAAAATCACACACTGAGCTCAACATATTAAACAGAGGTCATTCAAATGGTGTTAGTTAGTAACTAAATAAATAGTATGTCATGATCAATTCTACAGAGTTTAATGTGTGTCAAAATCTTAATTTTAAATGATTACAGAAAATAATTTCACCTGAGGAGTCTGTTTGAGGATGTAAGAAGTGTAGGATAAATTGGAAGGCAGGCTGCCAGACCCTGAGGACCCACTGGAGGACTTCGACCCTCCAGAACCAGAACTCTGAGACTGTTGGCCTAGAGACAGAGATAAATTTAGTTAGATGTTTATCTGAATACAGAAAGAGACAATGACAATGTTCCCAAAATCACATGATAGTGTGTGTCTGACCTGCGCTGTGTGAGGTTCTCAGAATAGCTCCCTGAGGGATCAGTAACAGTTTGCCTTTGCCCGATGGGTTCTTGCTGTTGGTGGTCAGGTAGAGCTTGGTTCCCGGAGGCAGATTGGCCAGGTTTGCCAAGTTATTTGCCGGTAGCTGTAGGGTGGCCATAACTAAAAACAAAATGAAGACAAATCACCACAAAAACAATTATTACACAAAAGAGAAACATATTATAGCAGCAAATAGTACAGTACCAGAGAATAAATGCTGAATATGGACAAAAAAAATTAAAGTAAAAAATTAGAGAAGTTATCAGTGAATATCAATTTGACCTGTTCTGCACTTAAAGCTTCTGTATAGCTTAGAAAACATGAAACTGTATTAGCTACTTTCATGGTGTTTTGTCCTTAACAGCCCATGGCAGCTATGTTTTCACTGTTTGGAGAAAAAGCAGTGTGAACATACACTACCCTTCAAACGTATCTTTTTGAAGAATTTAATCCTGTATTTGGATGCATTCAACTGATCAAAAGTTACAGTGAAGACATTTATATTACAAAAGGATTTCCATTTCAAATAAATGCTGCTCTTTTGAACTTCTTTCACAAAAATATTTAGTAGCAGCACAAATGTTACTTGAACACCAAATCAGCATATTAGAATGATTTCTGAAAGATCAAGTGACAGTAGTAATGGCTAAAATAGACAACAGTTATATAAACTTGTAATACAACATTACTTTTTAACTGTATTTTTGTGCACTACTGTTAATGGTAGCATACATCATTTTGCCGTAATCTCTATTGACATAAGTGGACTCATAAGATGCAGAAAATGTGTACAACATGGACCTATACAGAACATACAGCAATACAGCTTCTATCTATTTCATATACCACTAACAGGCTTCCGATATGAATCCACATATGGGTGTCTTTAAAATTAATCAAACTAATTCCTGTTTCCCTCTGTGGCGGCAGGGAGATACAAGTGTCTGACTGAGTAATGGTGTTTCCTAATGGTTTAGTCAGCGTTGCGGTACAGCCAGACACACTTAGATTAGCCCTGTGAAATTCCCCTCTTAGCACAACATCTGCTGATCAGCCTGACAAACACTTCTCCAAACACACAATCTTGTTTTTTCACCCCCCTTTTTTTTCCCAAAAAAAGACAGAAGAGCAGGGATCACATTAATTAAATGGCTGCCTTTATGGCATTATGATGGTAAAAAAAAATGTGTACTCTGACCTCCACTCTTGCCACTTCCTCCAGACCCACTTGCTGCCTTGGTAACAGCATGCACCTGCTGTCCCGTGATGCCGCTTGCACCGCTGCCTCCTCCACTGACAATTGCCTTAGCGATGCCCTGTGCCACCACTTGCTTTTGGCCCACAACCTTGGACACAGAGGGGCTGGACTTAGCAACCAAGATCTGCCCGCTGCTCATGGAGACCTGTTTGACAGCAGAGCCCAGTGGAATCCCCAACACCTACACACACACACACACACACACAATCTGTTACTCTGCAACCGGAAATACTTGTAAATTGCACAACTGAGCTATCATAAATCAATAAATGAAAAACTTTTGGTGTTCTTTTGGTATAAAATGCAGTTTTATAAAATATTTACTCACCATCTTTCTTCTACTCATATTTTAAAAACTAAGTATAATCAAACAGTTAAGTACACTACTGTTCAAAAGTTTTGGGTAAGTATAGTTTTTGCTCATCAAAATAGATATTTTATCAAAAATAGAGAATATTATTAAAATATATATTAAAATATATTGTATTCCTGTGAAACAAAGCTGAATTTTCAGCAGCATTACTCCAGTCTTCAGTGTCACAAGATCCTTCAGAAATCATTCTGATATGCTGATTTTATGCTCAAGAAACATTTCTTATTATTATCAACGTAAAAACAGTTGTGCTGCTTAACATTTAGTGCAAACAATGATACATTTTTCAGGAATTTTCGATTAATAGAAAGAACAGCATTTACCTGAAATATAAATCTTTTGTAACATTCTAAATGTCTTTACTGTGACTTTTGATCAATTTTGTTCATCCTTGCTGAATAAAATCTTATAGACTCCAAACCTTTAAACAGTAGTAGTATATGTTATCTATTAAGTCTTATTTCAATATGAGAAAAGGTTCATTCACGCCTCTACAGTAATGTTGATTAGTGGTTACACCTTTAAGGATCTGGACAACTATAAATGGGCCCGATCAAGTAAATTTATCTTTAAAATACATATATAATAATTATACAAATCAAAGAAAATGGCTTGACTTAAAACCCAGCGATCTAATGAGCAATATAAAAAAATATGCAATAAATGTGCTCAAGACTCTACTGTAATGTCAGGGAGTTAAGACGTCTTTTTTGCACAGAATGACTCTAAACAGGATGTCTGAATGACTTTGACTCTCAGGTGCTAAAAATGGCCACAGTAAAGAGATGAGTAGGAGGTCCACAGAGACACAATGACCTGAGATATGTTTAGACTGCATGACCACAGCGCACTCCAGCTTCAAAAACTCTCTCAGACAGGACGGCCTGCATTGAGGGATGAAACTATAGAAATAAAGAACTGAAGTATGGAACTAGCTAGACATAATTTTTTGGACATCATAAGAGCATCTGAACAATCTTTGAGCCATGATGCCCAAATGTTTAGGTAAGCAGCTCACTAGGTACTGAAACACAGGCAAAGAACGTTATATGATTGGTGTAGAAACACTTAAATTATAAAACGTAAATAGTCAAAATGAACATTACCATAATGATGAACAAAACAAAACAAACAAAAAGCATTCATAAAAACCTTGCTGGTTGTGGCACTTCCTCCAGTCCCCATCCCACTCGGTTTCTGCGGTGACATGGCTATCATGTGACCGCCCTTCACTGTCACATACTGCGGTTGCTGCTGGGATGTTGCTGTGGAGACAACCTGTTGCTGTGGTGATGGCTGGGTGGGCACCTCTCCTGGTTCTTGCTTTATTATAACCTTAAGACAGACAGACAGCATTTTTATTACTCTGTGCTTGTCATATTACTTCGAGATGTGCACTGAAAAGCCATCAGTTTGATTCCCGGTTCAATGTCAACGATATTTTCAGATATATTGGATGTGTGATCCAATCCAAAGTTAATTTAGTGAATCACACATTCCCTTGAGTAAGATAAACACATGCTTCTCTGAGGGAAAGGCTGAACATCGAGATGAACTCAGTGAACTTAACTTCCTGCCAGTAGCACACAGCAAAATGCTCACTTTGACAAACTTCATCAAACAAAACACCCCATATTCTCAACATCACTGTCATATCTCTCATATAAACAACACTCTTAATCTGAATTTAAAATCAAATGTTGTTCCTTTAGAAACTACATTGCAAAAAAAAAAAAAAAAAAAAAAAGATTTGATACAGCTACTTATTCTTTACCCTTCACCCGGGAGATTGATTGACAGGCAATCTGACCAGTCATAACGCTGAATCGGTTTTGTCCGACAAACAAACCAGACAGGAGGAGAGTACATTAATGTGGGTAAAAAAAAAAAAAAGTTGGGTACCGACGTCTTTCCGCGACTGAAACAAGATACCTTCTGATGTTCATTCATGTTTATTTTGTGCTATAACTAGTAAAGAGGAAGAGAAAGACGATTCGTTCATGTGCTGCTTGAACTGAGGAGCTACAGTAAACTGTCACAACACATTAAAGAGCCACCAAATGGCATTTATTGTCTGAATTTCTTTTAAAAAAAGGCCAAATTTGAATGCTGATACTTTGTTTCATTCAAAAAGTAACCTGCTCTGTCTGTCGGAGCGTTGTCTGTGTCCTCTTTGCTCTGCAATGTATTTTTCACTGCGTGAAAACATACTGTATGTTGCATGAGAGTGGCATGGCTTGTTGGACATAGCAACAGTAACTAAGAGGGGTGGGTCTTTGTGAAGGATCAATTAATTACATGATGTGGCAATTAATCAACCTAATTAATTGCAAAATAAATTTGCCTGTGAAAATACCCCCAAAAGATAACTGAAAGCCATTATTTTGTTCAATGAGAAAAATATCAAATAGATATTACAAAAAGTAGCTTTATAAAGAAATATTTTATTTGATTCAACATAAAATTTGTATAGTTCTGTACACTGTTCATGTTCTTAAACCTCCTGGGATGCTTTTTAAACAGTAACAGTACTGTATTAATATATTATCACATACATCCATGTGATGGAATAGTTTAAGAAATTCATATATAGGCACAATTTATATTTACAAAACTAATTTTAAGATTAAGACTAATTGTAAAATTAAGCAAACTACTGTCCAAAAAAGATTAAGAAATTAATTTTATTTTACTCAGCAAAGCAGGATTTAATTGATTAACGGTGACAGTAAAGACTTTTAAAAATATTGAGCAGCACAACGGTTTTCAACACTGATAATAATAAGAAATGTTTCTTAAGAACTAAATCAGCATATTAGAATTATTTCTGAAGAATTATGTGACACTGAACACTGGAGTAAAGATGCTGAAAATTCAGTTATGCCATCACTGGAATAAATTAAATTGTATGAATATTTCACAATATGCTGTTTTTACTGTATTTTTTTTTCATCAAATAAATGCAGTCTTGGCGAGAAGGGACTTCTTTCAAAAACCTTACTGATTCCAAACACAAAGCACAAATTATTTTTGACTATTCTGAACATCTGTGAGCCATTCCCACTGCATGTCCACACATAAAAGTGTGTGTGTGTGTGTTCTGGGAATACTCCAGTCCTCTGCACAGCTTGTGCAAAAACAGCAGCATCATGCCACAGATAGATGTCCCATTTTAAACCTTCACATACACACACAGCTGCTGCAGACCTCTTACTGCACCACCTGGCAGTAACTATTAATAACTACCGGTGATAATTTAGCCCGCAGTGTCCAGAAAACATTGAAACACCCTCAAAGAATAACCCAGATAGAGAGAGAGACACAGAGAGATCATCACCTAATTTGAGTCGGTTTTTCTTCAGTTCAACAGAAGGACAGACATACGTAAGTGTCGGTATGAATATGATTCAGTCAAACATTATCTTTTCACTTTATAAATAAATATAAAGAACAGCAGAACCCATATTAATATAGCTCTATAGAACAATGACAGACAAATGAATCCCTATTTAGGGATGCCTTCCGCTTACAAGCTCCATTACAGTGTGGCTACTGATTCATCATGCTAATCTGCCTGAAGGGGAACTGATTGTGCCACATTGTTTTCAACAGCCTACATCTGTATTTTTCAATTATGGGTGATTTCACTCACAATACCCACATAATTTCTACTGATATTGTTTTCTCATCAACCCACACCTCACTTCAGTTGCCTTGTAGGAGCAAGAGAGAGATGCTCACCACTTTAATGGACTGCTAAAGGGAAGCAAAGCACATTTACCAGTAGGTAAATTCTTCTTCACAATTCCTAAACACATGGCTGGACTTGAGCAGCAAGAACTCAAACAGCAATCAAATGTGGTTTGCACTGAATAAATCCATTCACAGAGAGAGAAACATATACTCTATCAGTCTCACCTTGACCCCAGAGGACAGGAAGCTGCTGGTGTGAACTTTAGGAGCAGGTGATCGAGCACCATGGGCTGTGCTGCTCTGCTTGGCCGACGGACTGCCTTAGATCAACACATGAAAACAGCAGATATAACAAATATGTATGACACTTCATCTGACAAACAACCAATTCCTAATGCAAGTGTTTTTTTCGTATTGTGATGTACATATGAGTGAAATGGATTTTCACTCATATGTACATCAGCTTAACTGAGCTTAACGTGATGTCTGACATACACCACCAGAGAGATGTCAGTTGGAAGATGAGGTTATGACATTTTGAAATTAAAATCGAAACATGCATCAATTGTTAACAACAAGATCAATAACATGCATTTAGAAAATGTAATTTCCATTTAATTCCAACTTCAAGACCTATTCAAACAATTACTGCAGCTCAACAAAATCAAAAACAAACAACCAAACACAATGCATTTCTATAGACCCTTTCCACAAGCATAAAAAGAGTGTTTTCTTTCACATTTGCTTAGTGATTTTTTTGTGTGTCAATATATCATGAGTCTGTGTGACAGAGGTTTTTGCTCTTACACAGGTTTAAGACTTTTTTTTCCAGAGGTTGACGGAAATTTAAAACAAAATTTCAACAAAGATTTGCATCATTTTGGCACAAAGAGGTCTTCTATCTGCATCTTTGTGTACAATGGAATAGTTACTCTGCAGCTCATTGTTTAACCTAAATGTGTTAAGACTGCAGCTCTGCTCTTCCATGCTCAAACAAAGGAGTTTATTTACTCCAAATCTCATAATGCACCATCCCCCAGGATGTTGGCATGCAGCTTCTTCTCCAGATTCACAGCCTGATTTTCACAAGCACTGTTCTCCAGTAACACAAAGACAGAGATCTTAGAGCTCAAGACAAGCATACAGTGATTTTCCGAAGCTGCTCTGACACCCCGAGACTTAAAGTCAAATTAATTTCCATTCAAATAGGAAAAGGAATTAAAATGACTAAAGTTGTCATAACATACCGTTATTTCAAAGAAATATTTTTTTTCATTTCTATAAGGTGATTTTTATTTGTATAACAAGTTCCCACAGACAACTGAATGAATCAGGACAGTGAAATAGCTTCACTCATCTTCATGTAATACAGATACATTTTCCCTGTAGGGAATCTTAATTGCTGGGCGATGTCTTGAAAATTTATAAAAGCATGTAGCAGAATATTTATATGTTGCTTTTAGTTTTAATTCAAAGCAGCTGTTTCTAAGATGTCCAGGCTTCTTTAATGGCTAATTTTCATGCCGTTGTATGAATTCTGCAGAGGCCTTATCAGAACACAGCAGAGTCATAAGAGATTGGCTGCGTTTTAAAACTTAGTGAGCTGGATACAAAGACAGCATTTTTTTGCAATGAAAGATCTGCTCAAATCTTTGAATAAAATGTTTGAATCATGTGTCTTACTGTACCTAGATAGCATTTAGGGCATCAAAGGCTTGTTTTCAGTTTCAGCATCAAACCTGTAAACAGGATTTCTGCAAGTTTTAGAAGGTAAATTTAAACTTGTTTAAGACCATTTTAAGACCAAGCAAAGAAAATACCTCTGCTTCCGACCACTAGAATATGGAAATTAATTTTAATGTACCTTCTGATCACACTGCAATGTTCCTCCGTATTTTTTTTTATCTTGTTTTTCAGTGCAAATGTCTACAAATTCTTAAATCAAAATACATTTACTTGAGAAGTAAAATGACAGAAGATAATTGTTTCCTGTTAAACAGATCAAAATGAAGTGTTTATATAATTAAAACAAGAACAAATATTTGCTAGTGTGCTCAGAAATCAACTTAAATGAAAGGGAAACATTTTCATACCTCATTGACAGATATTTGTTCTTGTATTAAGCATAAACTCAATTTATTGTTTTCAATTTATCAGGTAATTTAGAAAATATCTTTATGAGTGTTTAGGTATTTGTACTGGGGGGGAAAAGTTTATTTTTTTTGGTCATAATAGAATTATCGTAAGTGTCCTGCCAACACGTCATGTGTTCTACATTTGACACAAATGCACTCATGGGGACCCATAATGCTGTCTACATAGACAGCCATTAGTTTTTGAAAACCAGCAACTTTCTAAAGCCCCAAAAAAATACAACTATGATTCCGGCAGTCATGGCACAGAAAATAGTGTTAAGTTTTAAGTAGTATTAGTACATTTGTTTTTGTTTTGTTCATCTCTAATGGTCACTATGTTGCTTTAGCACCACAGCACAGAGCTCTGACCACCCACCCACCCACCCACCCACACACATCTTCCCTGAGAGCATGTAGGTGTGTTTCTGTGAAGGCCTGTGCGTGTGTGTTGTAAAGATGTTAACAGAGGTGCCAGAATGCAGTTATAGGTGATACAGCATTTGAGAGGAGCACATCAGCTGTGCATCCATGAAGGTGGAATTTGTTCTTACACACACACAGTAATGTTACATTAACTGCATTCTCCACACACTCCTAAACTCTCAGTGATGTGGTCGCTATGGCAACCTGGTCTTATGATGGCCTGTAAACCCACAGCACGAGTCATGGGAAAGAGTGTACCTCAGAGTGAAGCTCCCCATGCACGATTTCAAAAAATAAATAAATAAAAAGTATTTTCACTGTCCTCCCTAAAACCAGAATGTTGCCTCAACAACAATAACAGTCAATCAGAATTTGTTCAATGTTGAAAATAAAGGAGATGAAATAGAAACCAAGAAACCAATACCTATTTGGACAAAACTCAGATCAGTGTGATTTATTGTGTGGTAAAAGCGACACATTGTTACTCTGTGTGTAGGGATGTAGGAGAGTATGTACCTGTACCTGTAGCTGCAGATGTCGATGCAGCCATATTAACGACTTGTCCTGGTTTGTCCACGATAATGTAGGGGTTATTTATGACTGAGGGGCTGGACTTCATGTGCACTGGCGTGGATGATGATGTCCGGGGGAGAGGAGAGTGACTAGGGGTGGAGATAGGAGAGCCTGGAACACAAAAATTGTGTTTCTATGATTAGATTTACAGTGTGATCCTCATAAACTTCTCATCATGTTTCAGAGTCACACAGACTGCAAATCTGTAATGCTTTACAGAGCAGTTTTGCATCTTTACAATGGTCTTCTTTTCTTGTCTTATCTTTATACAGCAAGCCAGCTGAGTTTGATGATTGGAATTTCCTTAAAATGGCAAACTCAAGACCAATTTACTGGCTTTAAACAATGTTTGAGTGTCAGAGAGTACAGCATTTTAAAGTGCCCCATTATGCCTTTTCGAGTATTACCTTTCATGCAGTGTGTCATGTAGCTGTATGTGAACATAAACTATCTGCAAAGTTGTGAAGCCGACAGTGCATGATAAATACATTTATTGTCTATCAGTCGGCCTAAACGAGTCATCAGGAATTCGAATCTTATTTTGTTATGGCTCTACGTCACGAAGTAACACATTTGCATAATGTCCATGTTCTACGTTGCCAACTTGCCCGCCCACAAACAGTACATTTTCCGTGTGGTTAACATCATGTCGAGAAGACGCTGTATCCTACGCTGTGAGAGCAAATTTGTTTTATCACATCTTATAATTACCACAAACTTGTTAACGCTTGACACTTACCACTGAGAAAGGTCCTGCTCCAGTCGTGCTTGCGAATCAGTCTCGTCGATCAGCCAATTCAACCATTTCATCATCAGACTCAAATTGGTAAGGTACAATCAATAACAAAAATACAAACGTATTGTCCGCACACTGATGTAACTGCTCCATAAAAATAATTTATTGCGGCAACATTTCAACCATCAGGTCTTCGTCAGGCAGAAGTCGGTAGGCCTGACGAAGACGAAGACCTGATGGTCGAAACATTGCCACAATAAATTATTTTTATGGAGCAGTTACATCAGTGTGCGGTCAATACGTTTGTATTTTTGCTATAGTTTGACTTCTTTTTTTTTTTTCCTGCACCTGAGCCCTGTGTGGGTTTGTGGGATGTGCGCAACTTTCTTACACAAATGTACAATCGATACCATATTGTCTATGTATTGACAAGTCTCCAGGGCTGTCATTCCGTCATGGCAATGGGCATTTCGTTTCCGACACACGCTGTAGACCAATACAGAGCCAATCTCTCTACGGCTCTGGACCAATCACAAAAGACTGCACCATCTGACCAATCACAGCAGTGAGGGCTCAAGGTAAGTCGTTTACGAATCATTTAGAAATTAGGTAAAATTAAATCAAATTTTTGAGAAAACTAACGTGTTTTTTGACCTTGCATGCATATAAACCTGTTTTAGGAGACTCATAAAACAATATTAGCAACCTTAAAAATGGCATAATAGGGGCACTTTAATAAGTCATTGGGAAACACAGTCATGTTTATACAAGTTCATGCAAAACTGCAACAAGTCAAGTAATTTCCTAGATTTGTCAAAGTTTATGAGTTTCACAGCATCAACTATTTGAAAGTTAGGCACTAGTAAGTAAACAAGATACAACTGGTAGTTTGGTAATTTTTTCATGCCAATCAGATGGCCTGCGATTATCCCTTGAAAATCGACTGATTTTCTTTCAGTTGTTTTGGCAGTCATATGCTTTTTTGTGGACATATTCACACATTCGATATTCATTCATTTTACCATAGTGAATAAGTGATGGAACAGTTGCTTCATGACCAATTTGAAAGTTGAGTTTGGCTGTCACTAGGGGGCAAAACATGACAATCATACATAAATGTCAGAGATAGTGATATGGTGGTATAAGTGGGCGGTTCTTGTACAGAATAAGACCCAACGTGGACAAGACTTTATAAAGAGTAGGTCTGGCAAGGCAAGAATAGGACATATCAGACTGAGCTCCTCTTAGATGTGCTGTCACTCACTGACAGCAAATCTATAACGCATTATAGAGGAGTTTCACAACTTTCTGACAGTCTCTTTTCTCCAGAAAATTGAAACCTCCAGCAGAAAAAAGCCCTAGCAACATGAAAGTCTGTATATAGAGAATTTTACTGCTTGCATTTCAACTCTAGTCTTCTCCACCTTCTTTGTGCACCTGTGAGACTCACCAGACACAATCTTGCAGCTCATCGTGATCGGCTGGAATGATTTCCCAGGTGATTCAGCGGGACTGGGCACTTGCCCTTGTGGAATTATCTTACAGCTGGCCGTGATTGGCTGAAAGGCAGAGTTTCCGTGGGAACCAAGGGTGATTTTCTCAGTCCTATTTGACTGCGAATTTCGTTCTGAACATGAAGAACGCACTGACTCACTCTTGACAGTCACACCTGGAACTGAATTAAGAAGGACGACAATCAATTTCGTAATCAATAGATATAATCAATAATTCATTTTTACACATTTAAGTTCATTTTCATACAAGTGACTAGGGCAAGGACTGTATAATGAAGGTCTTGTCTTGGACCGATACCGATTTTCAAAACACAGCTTCCACTGCTTATGCAATAAAGTGCAAACATCCTACTAATCCCCTTAATCAAAATAATCCCAAAACACAGTAGGAGACTGCATAATTATTTTGTGCTACTATGTGGCATCTTGTGAGATGGACAAGCATTTGTGTGTTTTGTCTACCTCTATCTGAGCTGGGCTGATCATCATGAGTGTGCTGAGAGGGAGAGGAGGGCCGCCGAGAGCCTTGGGCAGCTGTGGAGGAGGACGAACCAGAGCCGCCCACAAACAGCAGATGAGAGGAAGATGATGATGATGATGATGATGATGAGGGGGCAGAGTGGATGAAGTCATCACCTAGTGAGTTTCTGTGGAGCTCAACATCCACCACCTTTAGGAAATAAGAAATAGAGAGAGAAAAACTGGCCTTTTAAAGATTAATCAAGATATATTTGACACTTGTAATAAACCTTGTGATCACAAAAACATTTTAGAACTATAAAATCCAGCACTTTATAATGCGTCCTGCTTGAAAAGCAATTTTCTGCTCCCTGAGTTCTGCAACTTAAAATAAACCATCTTTTTCAGCATTTTATTTTTTCCTTAGAGTAAAAATTTTTATTTTCTACACACCTTGTTATACACATATTCTGGAAAATCAGTTACAGCGTTAAATTATGCTGTGGCATCATGGTCAGAAACCATATTTTATTTCCTTTTTTACTTTGCTACGAGTGAACAACAACAATAAATCTTCTTTTGACACTTTCACTCATAACTCTAGTTGTGTGCTTGCTGCCACCTTGAAGACTTTGACATTTTCATCACTATATTCACAACTGAGACCATGACCTCTGTTCCTTGCCCATTTAGGTAAGTGACATGTGCTCTTTCTTTAAGTTGATAACTGACAGACATACACAACATTCTTATTTTCTCAGAGGATTTACAGTCCCTTTAGCCTTTCAACCTGTTTTGATGTGCTAATTTGATTCTATATAAATAAGATGATCTTATGTAATTCTGCACATGTGTGTACATGACCAAGAATCTGCATTTTTTGTAAATTTTGTACTGTCTTCCTGGAACTATTTAACAAAATAGGTAATAAATCTGCAAAAATGTCAACAATTCTGTGTTTTTCTGTCAATATGGGGTACTGTGTGTACATTAATGAGGAAAAAAAATTAACTTAAATGATTTTAGCAAATGGCTGCAATATAACAAAGAGTGAAAAATTTAAGGGGGTCTGAATACTTTCCGTACCCACTGTATATCCCACAAAACAAAACAATATCTGAATTTACACAAATGATCCAGTTGTAAAGCATATACGCTGGTTCTTAATATAGTGTGTTGTCTCCTTGAGCAGTAATGTCTATTCATGCCCTCTTTTTTTTGATAGTTGTGCTTCTGTAGAGTAGTACGTAATAAAAAGAAAACTCAATTTTTAGGATCTCTCATCTTAAAATAAAAAACCTAATTATGTAAACTTATAAAAAGTTTCATGTAAAGATTAAGATGCTCAGGGTGTCTTACCGTTTCAGCTCCCAAAGTCTGTAAACCTGTGTATGTTCTGTCAAGCTGAGGGAGAACAAATAAAAGATCAATAACAGAAACATTAAAGAGCACTCAACAGTCTTTGCTGCAGAGAATTAAGGGGTTGATGGGTGGACGAAAATACTTAATCTGCAAACAATTTTTTTTCTTGACATCTCGATTAATCTTCATTTATTTTATCTTTGTTATTTTAACCTATAACAAAAGGGATTGCTGTGACAACAGATAAAGGATAAAGGAAATGAATGCTTTTTAAAAGTGACCATTTCACCTTTAGACTCAGAGAATCCCACATAAAGGATGGATTCGTACAGACATATTCTATTATGCACAATCTGCACACACACAAAATAAATGGAATCCTCTAAGTAAATTTCAAATAAATACTGTTTGAATATCCCATAAATAAATACAAAGATAAAGAGGGAGAAAAGGAAAGATGAAAAGGGCAACAAAAGGGTTCAAAGAGAGTGCGTATGCAAGCGGTCAGTAAGTCTCTGACCTTTAAGTGGTGGATGATGTCGATACGTTTGTTCCGTTGATCTTTAAAGTGAATCTGCACGCGGACAGGAAACTCTCCCCACCCTCGACGGGTCAAGTGAAATGGTGGCTCACTAAACACACACACACACACAACCAGAGTCTTTCTCTCTCAGCAGGCTGAACTTAACAAATGCACCACAGGGCTGCATATAGTCTATAGGCTGCATTTCTCAAAAGCATCCTGAGCTAAGTTGCTCGTAGAGACCATTGGTGGCAATGGTTCTACAATCTACTTAGATGCTTTTGAGAATTGCGGCCCAGAGCAAAATTAATCTTCACTAATAGGGAAAAAATGTAGTCAGTAGAGGTGAGCACAAACAGTTGAATATTCAAATATTAGATCTGTAATTATTATTCGAAAAATAAAAACACTATTAGAATTTTACTACGTGTTGCTTTGCAGGCCATAAATGCAGGGAATCCATGATTAATCCTAAGCACACAAACTAAAAGTCAGTTATAACTAAATGCACTGGGTGGTGCTGTGAAGCGTATTAACAAGTTGATTGTATTTGTCGGCTGCCTCGTGAAGTTTGGAATTACTTTGATCAAAATTATCTTACTAAATGATCTCACAAAATGGAATGACTTTAGATCAAATGAATCAGTTGAACAGAGTTATCATAATACCACCACCACAATGAGAAATCACATGAAATCCAAACCCCACTCGACTGAGGAAAGACAGCTGTCCATCATTGCATTCATGACTGCAGGTAAGCGCAGCTGTAGCCCGAGTGAGCCGAGAAGAGAGCTTATCTGACAGCGAAATTATCTTGAGACATATGCTTCCTTTAAGTTTCAGAGAGAGAGCTTTGTGTATAGGCCAATCGAGTGTATGTACGTTCTGTACTGTAATTGGCACAGTCTGCTTTATTTTTTTCCATTTGCTTTCCTTGAGCTTCATTGCTTTTGCTCTTTATATATATTTTTTGTTTACACAAATGCCTAATCATAAGCTTGTTCAGAAAGGGTGACAAAAACTAAAAAAAAAAAAATTATGCCTTTTCCTTTCTCTATCATTTAAATAAACAAATATTCAAATATGCGTTTTTTTTATGAGCTCAAATATTCAAATACAATATTTATTTTAAAAAGACTTGGAAAATCTTTGGGGAAAAAATTACTTTTGTTTATCAAGGATGCATTAAGTATATCAAAAGTGAAAGTGAAGACAACGTTACCAAATAAAATATTTCAAATAAATCGTGTTCTTTTGAAAATTCTATTCATCAAAGAATCCTGAAAAAAAAAATCATAGTTTGCACAAAAATATTATGCAGCACAACTGAAAGTAAACACACACCTGATTTCCACAAGGTCATTGGGCTTGTAGCTGGGGTGCAAGAAGAACCAGACCTTCTTCACAAAATGATCGATACTGGGCTCTTTACGAGAACCTCGAACATACACCATCCATTTATGAGTGGACTGATCATTCTCCTCACGTTTATCAGGGGCAATATACCTGAAAGAGAGAGGAAACAACATCAGTCTAAAAATCTAACTCAAATCAATTTATAGTAGCACACACACATTCACTCATGCTGGGGAAGGTTTGCTGTTCATGACCCTGAGACAGAGATAAAAGCCAATGTGAATCTCCCAGTAACTGTCAGAACAGCCAACTGTCCAGTTATATTTAAACATGTTAAACATATTGAAACTCTTCTTCAAGATTCAGTAGGTAATAACATGGTAGCATTTTTGCACATGTTGAGAGTTTATTTTCAGCTTAGAATGCATTGTGTATTTTCAGCTACCTGCCTCAGTAATGTGATGTGTGCACTTCATTTCAAGTTTCTTGGGGGGAAAAAGCATCTGGCTCATAAAGATCTTTAGTATCTATGCAGGCAGAAAAAAATAAGCTTATATCATTGCTCATATGCAGACACACACACTTGTGTCTCTCTCACATGCTCCGAGTGGATTATATGAGGTAAAGTAGACGAGGACTGTGTGATAATGCAGAATAAATGAAGTTATATCTCTGCCTAGGGAAAACTAAAGCTTTGCTTTGTGCCATGTGAAAGTTTATTGGGTTTCGTAAAAATAATACTGAGATTTTCCGGAGAAAGTGATGCATTTAAAAATTAATACAAGCTCAGTGAAATAAATATTGTGTCTCATAAAACCATCTGTCCAAATAACAAACTGTTACCATTCATTCAGAAGCTATTTTTTCCCTTGTGACAGAGAAGCAAAAAACATGAAAGTTTGAAAAATTTGTTCAATCAAAAATGAAATTCTGTTATCATTTACTTGCCCACTTCATAAAAATGTATCGATCACACTTTCCCATGCAATTTTAACGAACATAGCTCCTTACTATAGCTGCGCTAAATTCAAAGTCTTCAGAAGCCATACAATGGTTAAAAAAATAAATAAAAAAATTGTATTTTTTTTTTTTTTAAAACCTCTGACATTGTATTTTGCCTTCGCATGTTCATGACAGATCTTTCTTTTTGTGTTCCACAGAAGTCAGTCAGTCATATAGTTTTAGAATGATATTAGGGTGACAAAAATAACAGAATGATGATGGAATTTTCATTTTTGGTGAATTATCCCTTTGAGGTTGCAGAGCCAAGAATAAGTCATCCTACTCAAGGGCAGACCAGTATTGTTCAGAGGACCACAAACATCATTCAGCTTCCCAGAGGTGCTAAATCAAATCTCTCTAGTACAATAACAAAGATTTAGGCAAGAATGCCTCTGGTTGTTGGAATAAAGGTAATGTACACTACAAACAAATGATTAAATGTTCTCCAAATCACCCAGGGTTCACACTATGTCCGCAACAGACATCGTGCTAATATAGTAAAATTAAAGGGGTCATATGATGCGATTTAAATTTTTCCTTTCTCTTTGGAGTGTTACAAGCTCTTGGTGCATAAAGAAGATCTGTAAAGTTGCAAAGACTAAAGTCTCAAATCCAAAGCGATATTCTTCATAAAAGTTAAGTCAACCACATCCTCTTAAAAACGGCTCAATCTAACACGCCCCCACACATCTACGTCATGATGTGGGAAGATTTGCATTACGCCGCCCAAATGTTCACGCAAAGAAACCATGTTGTGGATACGCTGTGTGCTTCGTTGTGAAAGCGAAACTACTTTGTTTGGCCTTCCAAAAGAGGACACAACTAGAAATCAGTGGTTAAGTTGTATTTACAACACTGTTCCAGAACAGTTCAACCCAAATATTCAGATGTGTGCAGCGCATTTTACAGAGGACGAGGACTGTTTCCTGAACCAGTAGCCTACAATGCATCTGTGCACAAAGGTTGTTTCTATAAAGTGGGGCAATTCCAACAAGGACAGTCTGGCGCTTCTGACTCACAGCCTGTAAGTACGTTTACATATTTAAAGAATTTTCCACTGATGATTCAAACGCGAGTTTTGAGCAGTGTAGAGTAGCACTTGTTGTTTGTCGTTTCTTCGATCACAAATGCAGACATGGTTTTATGTTTACGCAGCGCGATACGCAACGCAATGCGTAAAAAGACAGTATAAGTCATTATAATCAGTAATTATGTCCCCACTGGATGCAACAAATGCCTCGTTTAATGGGTTTTATTGGTTTTGTCTCGTTGTGCCGGGAGACGGCATCACAGTATGGTAAGGGGCGTAACATTTCCGTCACATGTTTGAGGAATTCGGCCAATCACAACGCACTGGATAGCTGGCCAATCAGCGTACACCTCGCTTTTCAGAATAATGAGCTTTGTAAAAATTTGGGCTGCAAGATAAATCGCATGCGATATTTAACGCGCATCTTATCAGTAAAGCCGGTTCTGTAATCAGCGGTAAATCTCCATCACGTGCATGCTTTCACATTGAGCAGCATTAACTACACAGAGCCGTTGTTCACTGACGAGCTGCGCAAAAAATTGCTGCTCAATGTGAATGCACGCACGTGATGGAGATTTACCGCTGATTACAGAACCGGCTTTCTGACAAGATGCGCATTAAATATCGCATGCGATTTATCGTGCAGCCCTAGTAAAAATCGACGCATTTCAGAAAGGCGGGGCATAGAGGAGCAACAATAATGTACATTATGTGGAAAATAATGTGTTTTTTGAACCTTAAACCGCATAAACACATTGCATTACACCAAATACACAAAATAATGTTCTTTTTAGCAACGTCATTTGACCCCTTTAAAATGAGTAATATAATTTCTCATCATAAGCATTCTCATCTATCTGTGAAATAATGGCAAAGAAACAATTGTAATGCTTCATACTTAGATACGTTGCCCACAACAATGGTTTTCTTCATGTAGAGTCGAGAAGCCTCCTCTCCTGTAGTGTGGTAAGTAACGTGCCGCTCTAAGGACGATGGTACACCAAATGTGTCCTACACATGGGAATGTAATAAAAAAAAACTGTTACTATCAAGTAACGTAGGCATACAGTCACAGTTCTGTAGCATTTTGAAGCCATGCAATCCTTCAGGATTTTCTGAAGGGGTTTTACATTAGCAATGTTCAATTTATGGGTAAAATACGATCTGGGGTTATATATAGATCAGTCTATAGAACTCATTATAATCAGTGATGTGGTCTACACTGGATGCGGTGCGGCGCGCCACGCCACGCCACGACACGACAAATCCCCGACAGTAAACTGCTGCTGCGTTCTATTTATGACGTGCTGACACAAATTTCAAATTATTTTCCACAGTCGCTTTGTCGCGTCCAGTGTAGACAGACTTTAGCTGATGCGGCGCTGTGCAACACGACAACGGTTGCGTCCGGTGTAGACACGGTGTAACGGTTGCCTGTTACATTACAGTACATAAAATTTCACTTACCACATAAACAGAGTAAGGAGAGATGACTGAAGACGATGGCGAATGATTTGCAGATCCTCAGTACCCCTGACAAACATATAAAATGTGTGGCAAGTACTGCCTCTCCATAGTATAAACAGAATACGTGCGATCGCGGATCTCGAAAGTGAAAGTGAAACTAAAAGCAATCGTGCATTCAAAAGCACGATGCCACTTTCAATGCCAGGTATAATAGCGGCTACCTGATGCCGAAATATGTAGTATAATTACCCAATTACATAACTGCGAGGAAAAATATTGAAATTTATATATTTTCCTCCCATCTCGTATTTATTCCCTTTAGGGGGTCCGCCTACACGTCATTTTCTTTCCGAACACGGTATTGGGATGCGGGGGGAATGGGGAGGAAATCATGATGCCGGCTCAACATCATGACGTTTATCGGTCATCGGCTAATATACTAATGCATGTATATTCTGTTTTCACAGTACCTCAAACGGCTTTATCTAATTTGATTCTTCATTACGCTTTTAAAGGAATAGTTTACCCAAAAATTTTAATTACCCCATGATTTACGCACCTTTAAGCCATCCTAGTGTATATGACTTTCTTCTTTCATACGAATACAATCAGAGTTACATAAAAAAATGTCCTGGCTCTTCCAAGCTTTATAATGGCAGTGAATGGTGGTCGAGATTTGGAGCAAAATAAAGTGCATTCATCCATCACAAAAAGTACTCCACAAGGCTCCGGGGGGGTTAATAAAGGCCTTCTGAGCTGAATCGATGCATTTGTGTAAAAAAAATATCCATATTTAAAACTTTATAAACCGTAATCTCTAGTTTCCGCTAACTGCCGTATGTGCATTCACAAGAGAGTGGCGTTCCAGCGGATGACGTAGGAACGCGGAAGCACAGAGGAGAGGGCAAAACAAAACACCGGTCACGAATTAGAAGTAAAAAATGAGGATTTGTAAAGAAAAATGTTGGAGGATTTCAATATAAGCCAAGAGGAGACTGGTTTTCCTTTGCTGTAAACAAAACTTGGTTCTCGCAAGATGCATATTCTCACCGGAGCTTACACTACGCCTACATCCTACATCATCCACTGGAATGCCACTCTCTCGTGAGTGCACATACGACAGTTAGGCAGGGGATTATGGTTTATAAAGTTTTAAATACAGATATTTTTCTTACACAAACGCATCGATTCACTTCAGAAGGCCTTTATTAACAACCCGGAGGCGTGTGGAGTACTTTTTATGATGGATGGATGGACACACTTTCTGGGCTTCAAAATCTTGACCACCATTCACTGCCAGTATAAAGCTTGGAAGAGCCAGGACATTTTTTTATGTAACTCCTAATGTATTCATCTGAAAGAAGAAAGTTATATACACCTAGGATGGCTGGAGGGTGAGCAAATCATGGGGTAATTTCATTTTTGGGTGAACTATCCCTTTAAATTTAGAATTACATCACTTGCGTGAAAAGCTGTGTGTTTGTAATGAACAAATCCATTAAGAAGTTTTTACTTTAAATTGTCGATTCTGCCAAATCCCGAGTGCTTTCTCCAGTGAAAAAATCCGTCCTCTGTTGTTCTCTCACATCAAAAATCCACCCACATGTTTGTTTAGAACTGTTTTGTACTGTTTTCACTTGTAAACAGTTTTGATCTGTGCATATTTCTCTCTTGATTCAGGCAACACGCAGCTTTTTACTTTAAAAGGCATTAGGGCTGCACGATTAATCGAATGCGATTGTCATGCGTATCTTGTCAGTAAAGCCGTTTCTGTGATTAGTAGTAAATCTCCAGCACGTGCTTTCAGATGGAGCAGCATCTGAAAGCTTGTGAAAATACCACATTTACTAACATGTTTTTACTCCAAACTCACTTCATAATGTCAGTCAAGTGTTTGAAATAAATCCTTCTGTGAGATGATGTGGCTTCTTACACAGAATAAGGCACGCAACATATTTCATAGTATTCTAAGTAGTGTTAAAGGCTATGTCGATTAGCATTGCATTATTATATACTTTATTATAATAAAAATTATAATAAGACGAACTCAGATAAACCATATATAGTCGTAGTCGTGTGTTTATTAGTCACCTTGAATTAATGAAAGCAGTTAAATCTTCTGTTTATTCAGCAACCGCTATAGGCATTTCCTGGGTTTCTTCTGCGGGGCGTATTTGGAGTTTCAGCACGAGAGCGCCCTCTGGGCTTCGGATGGAGATTTACTACTTATCACAGAACTGTGCTTCACTGAAAGATGCGCATGACAATCGCAGCTTCTGCCTAATCGCGATTTATCGCCTTTGCGATTTAATTTCGATTAATCGTGCAGCCCTAAAAGGCATTAATTAATGGACTGGACTCATATGGATTACTGTGATTACTCTGACTGACGGCACCCATTCACTGCAGAGGATCAATTGGTGAGCAAGTCATGTAATGCTAAACTTCAACAAATATGTTCCGTTGGAGAAACAAACTCATCTACAGCTTGGATAGCCTAAAGGTGAGCACATTTTCAGTAAATTTTCATTTTAAATTGAACTATTGCTTTAACCATGGTCAAACTACTGTAACGCAACCTCTTGCAGTTTAATTATTTTACTACTAATTCAATCAGGTTTTGCAGTATTTTTACTACATCTTAAAAACCTATTAAATGTTTTGACATTGTGTGGGCCACTAACCTTTCCTGTGTTCCTGCCAGGTCGTCGTTCACGTGGAGCGCCATCCTCTCTCCCACTGTCCGTCTCCCTCTCCCCAGCCTCGCCATGTTGGCTGAGGGATTCGGTCTCAGAGTGGACCTGTGATGGCGTCTCTGAATTCTGGTTCAGTGGAGACGAGGAGCGGGAGGGGGAATCCAAGAAGCGTTTTATGGCAGGGTGGTTCAGCACAGATGGGTCACTCTTAGAGGCCTGGAAGCAAATTAAGTCAGTAATCAACTGTTTGGGCTTAGAGTCAGAAGACAATTCTACAAAGCAGCAACAAAACTGAATATATGTTGTATGTTCATGCAGAATGAGCAAAACCAAAAGTTTGTTGTTTTTTACAAATATTAAGCGCAACATTGTTGGCCCACTTTTCAGCAACCTTGGTTCCAGAAGTATTTTTTCCATTCATTCAAATCCCATAGAGATATTAAAGGGGTCATATGATGCTTTTTTAAAGATCATTATTTTGTGTATTTGGTGTAACAGAATCGTGGCAGAGTCTTAACTTTGATAAAGAATATCTCTTTGGTTTTGAGACTTTAGTCTTTGCAACTTCAGGGATCTTATCTATGCACAATCAGCTTGTAACACTCCAAAGAGAAAGGAAAACTTGAAATCGCATCATATGACCCCTTTAAAAAAAGTATTTGTTTAAGAGTTAAAAGTTATGAACCAAACCAACCAGCTACAAGGTGAATCACAAAATTACAAACTTTTATTTGAAAATTTGATGTTTATCTGCTTACCCCCAAGGCATCCAAGTTGTGGGTGACTTTGTTTCTTCAGTAGAACACAAATTATGATTTTTAACTCCAGCCGTTGCAGTCTATCAGTCGTATAATGCATGGCAATGGTAACAAAATCTATGAGAGTAAAAAAAAACATGCACAGACAAATCCAAATTAAACCCTGCGGCTCGTGACGACACATTGATGTCCTAAGACACGAAATGATCGGTTTGTGCCAGAAACCGAACAGTATTTATATAATTTTTTACCTCTAATACACCACTATGTCCAACTGTCTTTGGGCGCGCGCACGGCATCCAGTGCGTGAGGTGTCTACGCGCTCTGGCGTAGTTTACGCAAGCGCCGGAAGTGATCTCTCAATACAGACTCTTAGCACTTGTTACACCATGATTAAAGTACTTCTGGACTAACAAAGCACGGCTAGTCCTTAAATAAAGTGAGTATTGGACAGACGATTACCTGCCCGATGACCTCGATCTCATGCTCTTTATTTTTCATCTCCAGAGAAAACTGATCCTTGATGATCGCTTCAATCTTCTGCACAGCAGCTTCACAGGCTGGTAAAAATCAAACAAGCATATTAAAAAACAACTTGTGTAATACTTTACATCACTGTTAGGAACCTAATCTTACCATTCTGCTCCACCACTTTACTCCTCTTGTTCTCCTGCACTTGAGTGATGTCCTCATAGTCAGGATCTTTGTCCTCTATTTTCCTTTTCACCCCAGACATGATCACTCATTGGCTGGACTGTAGACACAGTACACAACATGCCCCATAAACAACAACAACAAACGTATACAGCCGCACACAAAGGCTGAGTCTCAAAACGTAGTTGGCTGCTTAAGTTACCTGCTTGCTTATAATGTTCTAAAAGTGCGTCCTAGGTAGGCAGCTTGCTAGATTTTGAAACACAGCCCTAGTATATGAGCATACAAGTGTTATTACATTTCCTTGACAAACTGCTATTAGTTGTTGCAGAGGTTTCAAAATAACTAAAAACTGAAAGAAGACGCTGCCAATCGGACATACAGACCACGCTAAACAAAACAACAGCTTTTTAAGCAGTTATTGTAAAACTCTCACCACTGACGCTTTTCTAAACTGCGCAAAACGTGACGTAAACACGCACAAAAGTGGTCGGTGTGATTATTTACACGTTGAACGTACGCCGAATTTGCTGGTGAGATGTTTAAAGGTGAGGTGTTTAGCCGTTAGCTTGGGTTGGTCTCGCGCACACGAAAGTCTCGCGAGGACACACGAACTCGTGCAGGAGACAGCGCAGAGCAGCGCAGCGAGCGCGCGGTTTAAATGAGCTAGATTAGTTAGTAGATTAGAACTAGTTAAATTAGGTTTCAAACTGGGATCCAGGGGCCTCCAGTGGGTCCGTGGAAATATTTAGAGTAATAAGTAATACAATAAATATAAATAAATAAATCTAACAGCACTTTAATGAATAGGAAACAAAAGTAATGATGTAACATAATAGAAACTTATTTATTATTATTATGATTAATTTCTCACAATATAAATTGGGTCTTTATACAAGAAACTCAAACAATATAGATTAATTAATTTTTAAATTATGGTTGAGAATCACCATGTTTGGAGGTCTGTACCATCTAAAAGATTGAAAACCCCTGAGCAGAGAACTAAAATATGATATATTATATTTTTCAAATGATCTATTTTGCAAATATCTGCCTCAGATTTCAGTATCACATTGGTTCAAGGCGCACACTGCCTACCTGCCGCTTAACATCACGCATTTAAGCTTTCAGTTCATCTCAAGGATCTGCCAGGAGCAAATAAACTATGTTCTATTTACATGTAGTCCCAATAGTGCATTTCTTAAAATTATAGTCTGCAAGGAGACAGTCAGTATATGCTAGAAAATAGATGGACATTTTGAACCGAGTTAGGCCATGCTATATCCGAGCCTGACCAAAGAGTGGCGCAGAAAACCACATTTACAGCAACATCTCACCATGAAGTCAGAAGTGTAATTCTGCTCAGGCATGTTTAAAAAGCAAAAAGCACATATGTACTACTCTGGCATTAAATACATTTTCATTTTTTGGCAACTACTTATAAAAATGACTGTGGCAGTACTGCAGTATACACTCTTAAAAATAAAGGTGCTTCAAAAGGTTCTTCAAGCGATGCCATAGAAGAACCATTTTTGGTTCCACAAAGAACCATTCAGTCAAAGGTTCTTTAAAGAACCATCTCTTTCTTACCTTTTTGTAATCTGAAGAACCTTCTTTCGCCCACAATTAATCTTTTGTGAAACAGAAAGGTTCTTCAGATGTTAAAGGTTCTTTATGGAACCATTTAGACAAAAAGGTTCTTCTTTGGCATCGTGAAGCACCTTTATTTTTAAGAGTGTAGTGAAGGTAGATAGCAGTTGTATATTGCAACATTTCTCATTTAAACTTGATGTGCTAAAATAACTCAAACTCAAACTGAAATTAAATTAACAAAAACTATATAGTCATATATTAAAAAACCACAAACCAACAACAAACTACTAAAAATGAAAAAAAAAAGCCACAACAAAATGACTAAAATTTTAAAATAAAAACGGATTCAAAATATTAATAACATTTTTAATAGTATCTCAATGTTACTAAAATAACACTGTTGTGTACCTTGATTTAAAAAAAAGTCACGATACACCTACATGTTAAGAAACATTTGACATATTTTTCATATCATGTCCACTTTATTTGTATTTGCAATTTCACAGTCATGACTACTTGTATCTTTTTCTTTTCTCATAAAATAGTGCTTAAGTCATCCATTCCAAGCAGCTCTTTACACGTCAACACTTCGGCCTTAATCACCTGAGGGCCTCCACTTTGACTAATAATGAACATTACAGGAATTCACATTTTCATCATGCTTGTTGCTTCTCATCCCATATTTCCGTTCATAAAGGAAACTTCTCAGTAAGTTTAATTTGTCATGCCAGAGCAAAACGATTTAATTTAGCTAGAATCAGATTTTACAAAGCCAAAGGCACTTTTAACAGTTGCAACTGTCATGAAACATTGCCTCGGGTATGAACCTACAATCACAAAGCAACAATGCCTTGACACCTTGAGAGAAATCAGCGCTCAAGGGAAGGTCTTTCTTTTCTGTTCTGTCCTTTTGCTTATGCTTAAAGAAAATAAGGTTTTAGAGGTCAACTGAATACTGATTTTAAAAATATATTATTTTGGTTCATTTGAAAATGCCTTTAGCTACCATTAACACTATAGTAACTCTCCGCTCTGTTAAAAGATTTGTACAACATTTAAATACATTCTGCAGATTTCCTCTCAAAATTAGCACAGAAAATGCAAACAGTCTGGGCCTGTAGGCATGGGCTGAAACATGTATACAAGTACAGGACGAACAGTTTGAACTGAATTTAAAAATCTTGACCAGTTGTAAAGATGGTCATGGCTCCAGCGCTAATGAAATGAACAATTGCCAGGTATTATCTGGGTTAGATATGAGCTCACAATGGGTTCACAAGTGGTTATAGAATTTCTTGAGTAATTAAAAAAGAAAAACTCTGAATCTCAGACAAGACAAAAAATGAATAATAATAATAATAAAACTATATACACTTATTTGAATATGAAAGTTCATTAAATGCTAAATGCCTAATTCATCAAGGCAAATACATATTTTGTGTTCAGTACATTTTCATTTTTCTTTTGTAGAGTATATTTGTTTTATAGAACACTTAATATATGCTATCTTTGCTTCTAGTATATAAATCATCTTTAAAGCAAAGATATACAGGTATAGTTTTATATACACAAGATGTCAGCAAACAGCTAAACAATAATCCTTATTGTAACCACATAACTCATATTTCAATCCATGCTGGGAACTCGAACATTTCAATAAATTCAGTTTGTAATTCAGAACTTCCTGTAAACTGTAACATATGTAGTTGCTTTTGCTTGGACAATCGCTACGAATGGGGAAACATTTTTTTTTTTTTGTAGGAAATGGGACGAGGCATAGCAGCCGTGCATGTGATGATGCCAGAGGCCGGGTCGTAGCACACGATGTTGTCAGAGGCTTCGCCATTTTCTCCCCGTCCACCCAGGATGTAGATCTTTCCATTGCAAACTGACATACCGCAACTCTCCTAACCAAACAAAATATGCAAGAATATAATCAGTATATGGGACAAAATGACAGGAACTTTGAGGTTTTCACTAGGCTTCAGGTACCTGTCTGCTGAAGGTGTGGCCCACATGTATCCAGTGGTCCTGTGAAGGATCGTAGCAGTAGATGGACTTGGTGAGGCCACCACATACGTAGATGAGGTGATTGAGAGAAATGGCAGAGATATTGGGTTTGGTGATGGGAATACATGCCTTCAGCTGCCAGCTGTCTGACTCTGGGTCATAACACTGGACCTGAAACACAACGGAGAAAAGTTGTTTTATAATTTTGAACAGCCTTAAAATTCTAAACTATATATAAACCATTTCATTTCATTATTTTATCATTAGTTAGTTATTTTAGTATCGTCTATATACCATTATTGTAATATTCTGAATTAGTGTTTATTTAAATTTTTCATTTTAATATTAGTTTTAGTAATTTTGTATATACTTTTGACATTTGATCATATTTTTTTTCCATACTAGTTTTTGTTTTGTATTTCTATGCAGAAATATTTTTTTTTCAGTTCAGTCATTTTAGTACTTATTAAGTACTTATTTAGAACTTATTTCAGTTAGCTGCCAAGACAAAGTTTAAAGTTCTTCATTTAATATTTCTACTTCATTTTATTTCAGTTTTGAGTAACAAAAAGAAAAAGAAAAAAAGAGAGATTTTAACAGTATCGGTTAAGAATAACAGCACTGGGTCTTTCTTTTCAGCTTATGAACTTTATTTATTTGCTTGTTTATTCGTAACTTTGACACTTTATGTGTGTGCATACACAGAAATTAAACAAACATTCCTTTACTTTTTTAACATGAACATACAGGCATTATAACGGTGATCAAATACCATTGTCATAATCCCTTTGTAAATTCCTTTTAGTCATCTGCACAATGTCCCATTTAATAAGCTAAAAGCAGAGAACAGGGCCCGCGGGCGAAAAACCAGAACAAACTAAATCTAATATTTGCACTTTTTAGAGTAAACAATCTTTTTCTGTGCTGGCTGATGTATAGATTCAAGAAAGATTGACAATATGAATGTCACTGAAGACATGCACACTGACAGAGATTAAAGATATATTGTTGAAGAGACACCATTTGCAAATTCTCAGATGACAGATGCAGCACTTATATGGAAGAACATGCAACATTTTGTATAAGAGAGCTTTGTGTAAAACTATATCAGATCCTTCCCTTTCATGTATTTCTCTTTCTTTCTCTTTCGGTTCCAGATGGCAAGTAAAAAATGCAGTAATCTGAGCACTGGAAATTCAATGAGAGAAACCCATGTGAGATGTTACCCGAGATGGCAGCAGTGTCTGAGGACAAAAAGCTTAGCACACAGGCCCACCTGTCCACTAGGTTATAGTCCACCTGCACAAACACACACATTCAACTCCCCATCTGCCGTTAGCAGCCTTTCTGTTCAAAAAGATGCCCACATTTTAGGGGTTTCATGAGGCACATTACAGAGTTCAGCAGGACCCCTCTCATACACAAATCTCATACACATATCAAAGAATCCTTAAACAAATTACAGTTTCAGAAATGTATTAAGCAGCACAACTGTTTTCAACACTGATAATAGTAATAATACGTGTTTCTTGAACAGCAAATCAGCATATTAAAATTATTTCTGAAGGATCATGAGACACTAAAGACTGGAGTAATGATGCTGAAAATTCAGGTTTGCCACCAACTGAATAAATTATATTTTAAAATATATTAAAACAGAACATAGTTATTTTAAATGTCAATAATATTTCAAAATATTACTATTTTGCTGTATTTATGCAATCTTGAAGTTTTTTTTTTTAAAACATTACAAAATCTTATGAACAGTAGTGTATATGAGAAAATAATTACATTAAAATGAGAATTAGTCAAATATAAGATACAATCATTATGACAAACCCTAGTGAGCTGCTTCGCTGGCTGTTTAGCTATCTTCAGCTACCTTCTAAAAAAGCATCCTAACCAAAAACCAAAACAATACTCAAGTGACAAATCCATATGAAACTAATCAAAAATGTCTGAGGGAGAACAACTTTACTAGCAAACCAGTTCAGCCTAGTCCAAACACGCCACTCACTGGGGTTCAGAGCAGAGCCGGCGTGACTGGTTGGTTTAACTCTCTGCTGCTCTGGTTATGGTCTATTTGCACCATGAAGGCATCATATCGAACAGGAAAATCAGATGACAGTATAATTTAAAACTTACTGAAGTTGAACGTGTGGTTATTACATGTATCAGATTGACAGGTTTAAGGAAATATGGGATGCGACTACATTTGCCGAGCCAAAGACAAAAAAAAAAAAAAATTAATTAAAAAAATTTTTGTTAAAGGGGGCATATGATGCTTTTTTTAAAGATCATTATTTTGTGTATTTGGTGTAACAGAATATGTTGACATGCTTTAATGTTCAAAAAACACATTATTTTTCAAATACTGTACATTATTGTAGGTCCTCTATGCCCCGCCTCTCTCAAACGCTTCGTTTTCTACAAAGTCCCTCCTTCCGACAAGCGAAGTCTGCTCTTATTGGCCAACTGACCCAGTGCATTGTGATTGGCCGAACACCGCAAGCACTCGTCGGAAATGTAACGTCCCTTGCCATAATCGCGAGCTTCATCTTTCAAAATAAATGTAAAGACAGAGCCCGGAAGGGGAACACAGTCGTGTGACAGACACAGTGATGAAGCTGGTCTCTCTCCCTCTCTCTCTGTCTCTCACACACACACACACGCGCGCACGCACACACACACACACACACGATGCGCAAAACTCCGCATTTGAACAGTCAATAGCAAATACTTAAACCAATAACAAAACAGTAGCTGATTCAGAAGCGCCAGATTGTCATAGCAAAGTCAGAATTACCTCCTCTCCTAGGTTCACGAAATGGTTGTCCATAAAATGCATTGCTGTTCTGTTGTAAGTAATCTTAAAGATTCCTAAATGCATCTACTTTCAGAAGGCCAAATAAAGTGCTTTTGCTTTCGCCTAGAAACACACAGCGTCTCCCTGACATGGCTGCTTCAACACTAACTGCGGTTACTGAAACCACGCCTTCTTTCTTTGCGTGAACATTTGGGTGGCATTATGCTAATATTTCCACATAGTGAGGTAGATATGTGGGGGCATGTTAGAACGAGCCATTTTAGGGGGGCGTGGCAGTCTTAACTTTGATAAAGAATATCTCTTTGGTTTTGAGACTTTAGTCTTTGCAACTTCAGGGATCTTCTCTATGCACAATCAGCTTGTAACACTCCAAAGAGAAAGGAAAACTTGAAATCGCATCATATGACCCCTTTAAAAGGCCACACGTATGTCTGTTCTCAAACAAAAATCTTTTTTTTTTTTTTTATCCAAACACACCTACTCTAGAGCACTATTGGAAGGGTCTGTCAGCACTGAAAAGTCACCAGGCCTAAACTGCATTACCAGTGTTTTAGGTGAAGGAGAAAGACCTTTTAGGTTTGTAGATGAGCCCTGCCTAATTATATATTGTGTGTTTGTATTGAGTATTTTAGCATGGTTTCTCACTCACCTTACTGGAGCAGCTGTTTTCATAAGGTTCTCCTCCAATGACGAAAAGTTTTCCCGCACAGCTTGTGACCGCCGGGCAGGAGACGGCTTCTTTCATGGGGGCCACCTTAGTCCAGCGGTTGGAGAAGGAGTCATACACCTCCACGTTACTGAGACAAGTCTGCCCATCATAACCTCCAACTGCATACACCTGCAGGATCCATACACAGATATGTTCACCTAGCTATTGAAATTATTACATTTAGATAATCAAACACTAAAAGAAAACTATTAATTTTTAGAGAAAATACACGCACACAAAAAATACAATTAAATTGTATAAGTTTTATTTGCAATTTGAAAAAGGCAATCTTGCAAATGGTAATTGATCTGTGCATATTTCTCTCCTGATTCAGACAAGATGACTTTTACACTGGAGAGAGCAATATTATGGATAGGGTTCTCATATTTTAGCCAGAATCAACAGTTTGATGATGGATTTCTTTCTTACAAACATGCAGTTTTTCACTTCACAAGACATTAATAGAAGGACTGGAGTCGTGTGGATTACTTGTAAATTACAGTGATGTTTTCATCAGCTGTTTGAACTCTTATTTTGACGGCACCCATTCACTGCAGAGGATCCATTGGTGAACAAGAGGTGTAATGCTAAATTTCTTCAAATTTATTCCAATGAAGAAACAAACTCATCTCATCTAAATGGCCTGAAAATTTCAGCAAATTTTCATATTTGGGTGAACTATTCCTTTGATGTTTACTTAATTTATTGTCAAATTAATTTGCAAATTATTATTTTGCCAAAACAATAAATAGTGACAGTTTAATAACAGAGATCAAACTTAAGCATCACATTTCCCTAGCTCATGGCTGGAGTTTCTCCGTAGCGGTTTAAAGACAAGCACTCCTCGTATCCTCTCCACATTCAGCTTTATCCTCAAACTGACACAGCAGAGGAAGTGTGGAAGGGCCACAATAACACTGACCCACATTAAAGCTGTTCAACAGGAAACCTGTTCAACAGAGAGGAGAAACAACAGATTGCCGTTGCCTAAGGCCACGTGTAACGCAAAGACACATACAGACAAATGACCTCTGACCTAAGAGGCTAAAGTTCTCTTATTCACTGATGATTTAAACCGTCACACCCGTCTTCACTCAAATGCACTAAATTGGCATTCATTTAAATGAAATCCATAACCTTATACTTATTTATTAAAAGGAAAGTAATTGAATCCATAATAAAATGTCAATTGTGCCTTTTATTCCATGATAAATATATGGTGATTACTAGTCTAGTTCAAGTTGCAATTTGGCATGGTACTTTATAAAATAAAAAAATAAAACAATCAGATCAGGATTTGAATCCCACCGTCTTTGCACGCTAAAAACTTCAAAGTCATTTTATACAGAGCTGCACAAACAAGATAAGAGAATGTTGGATGGATATACAGGAATGAAATAAAGTAAGATATGCAATCAAACATGATTTCCTACCATCTAGCTGTACAAGCATTCACCATTCTGTTATCTTGCTTAAACTGTAGTTGTTACCCTGATTGTGTTTTAGCAAAACACTAAAGAGATTCTTCTGAAATGTCAAGGAAAGAGACTCATTTCACGACCTGACCTTAGTTATGCATTTGGCATGCAAAAATGGGCATAAACAACATTCATTCATTCACACACTTGCATTTGTGGTTTACGGGGACTCTCCATAGGCATAATGGTTTTTATACTGTACAAACTGTATTTTCTACTGCACATTTGTACAAACTGTACATTTGTGTTCTCATAAACCATATATACCAGAACACACACACAGGTTTGTTTTTGTGAATTGTGGGGACATTCCATAGGTGTAATGGTTTTTCTACTGTACAAACCATATTTTCTATTGCCCTACACCAACCCTACACCTAAACCTACTACCCCTTACAGGAAACTTTCGGCATTTTTAGATTTTCATAAAAACTCATTCTGAATTATTTATAAGCCTTTTGAAATATGGGGACACTCAAAATGTCCTCATAAATCACCTTCTCGTTGTAATACCTATATCATACCCATGTCATTATACAAATTTGTGTCACACACAACACAACACAAAATTAAATGCATAAAAGAAAATTCCTAAGGTAAAAAATCTGATGGATGGAATGAAAACATTTAAAGGGAAAGTTCAGTGAAATACAAATTCTGCAGCATTATTTGCTCACCCTCATGTCATCGTGTTCCACTGAAGAAAACGTCATACAGGTTCAGGACAACATGAGGACGTAAATAAATGTTAACAAAACTTTTATTTTTGGGTGAACTATTTCCTTTAAAATGGAAATCCATAATAAATCACCTTCTCGTTGTAATACCCATGTCATACCCATGTCATTATACAAATTTGTGTCACACACACACACACACCACAAAATGAAATGCATAAAAGAAAATTCCTAAGGTTAAAAATATGGTAGATGGAATGAAAACATTTAAAGGGAAAGTTCAGTGAAATACAAATTCTGCAGCATTATTTGCTCACCCTCATGTCATCGTGTTCCACTGAAGAAAACGTCATACAGGTTCCCATCATAACCATAATAAAATGTCAATTGTGCCTTTTCTTGCATGATAAATATATGGTGATTACTGTCTAGTTCAAGTTGCAATTTCGCATGGTACAAAAAATGTAAAAAATAAAAAATTAAATTTCAGATCAGGATTTGAATCCCACCGTCTTTGCACATTAAAAACTTCCAAGTCATTTTATACAGAGCTGCACAAACAAGATAAGAGAATGTTGGATGGATATACAGGAATGAAATAAAGTAAGATATGCAATCAAACATGATTTCCTACCATCTAGCTGTACAAGCATTCATCATTCTGTTATCTTGCTTAAACTGTAGTTGTTACCCTGATTGTGTTTTAGCAAAACACTAAAGAGATTCTTCTGAAATGTCAAGGAAAGAGACTCATTTCACGACCTGACCTTAGTTATGCATTTGGCATGCAAAAATGGGCATAAACAACATTCATTCATTCACACACTTGCATTTGTGGTTTACGGGGACTCTCCATAGGCATAATGGTTTTTATACTGTACAAACTGTATTTTCTACTGCACATTTGTACAAACTGTACATTTGTGTTCTCATAAACCATATATACCAGAACACACACACAGGTTTGTTTTTGTGAATTGTGGGGACATTCCATAGGTGTAATGGTTTTTCTACTGTACAAACCATATTTTCTATTGCCCTACACCAACCCTACACCTAAACCTACTACCCCTTACAGGAAACTTTCGGCATTTTTAGATTTTCATAAAAACTCATTCTGAATTATTTATAAGCCTTTTGAAATATGGGGACACTCAAAATGTCCTCATAAATCACCTTCTCGTTGTAATACCTATATCATACCCATGTCATTATACAAATTTGTGTCACACACAACACAACACAAAATTAAATGCATAAAAGAAAATTCCTAAGGTAAAAAATCTGGTAGATGGAATGAAAACATTTAAAGGGAAAGTTCACTGAATTACAAATTCTGCAGCATTGTTTGCTCACCCTCATGTCATTGTGTTCCACTGAAGAAAACGTCATACAGGTTCAGGACAACATGAGGACGTAAATAAATGTTAACAAAACTTTTATTTTTGGGTGAACTATTTCCTTTAAAATGGAAATCCATAATAAATCACCTTCTCGTTGTAATACCCATGTCATACCCATGTCATTATACAAATTTGTGTCACACACAACACAACACAAAATTAAATGCATAAAAGAAAATTCCTAAGGTAAAAAATCTGGTAGATGGAATGAAAACATTTAAAGGGAAAGTTCACTGAATTACAAATTCTGCAGCATTATTTGCTCACCCTCATGTCATCGTGTTCCACTGAAGAAAACGTCATACAGATTCAGGACAACATGAGGACGTAAATAAATGTTAACAAAACGTTTATTTTTGGATGAACTATTTCCTTTAAAATCGAAACTCATTTCAATCCTCCCTCTAAAGAGCTACAAACATCATGAAAGCCAAGCAAATGTGTCTGTAAACAACTATAGAGCAGAATGGGCATTGGGCGGACGGACACACACACACACACACACACACACACACACACACACACACACACACACAGAGAGAGGAAAAGAGAGAATTACAACAACTGTTTTCCAAGAAAAAAGTCTCAAGAGAGCATTCTGTGCGTGTCTTTCTCTCTATGTGTATGAACAGAAAACATTACATCCAAGCAGGCAGAATGTTACACCCCCTGCATGTGTAATGAAATGCATGTGTTTAAAAGATTCACAAACTCCCAAAATAAAACACCAAAAAGACCATCACAACAAAACATGAAAAACCCACACACAATTCACAGGAAGTGAAGCATGCTTCTGCATAAGACAAACACAACACACAACAATTGGGGCAGCTAATTTCTACAAAATGATCAGTTAAATGGCAACAGCACAATCTGATTAGAGCTGTAAACATCTGATCAAAATAGCCCTAAACACACACTAAAAGCTTGATTATTAAAATGTGGCATCTGTACACGGAAAATGTTGTTCTCTAAAAACGTTTTTTTTTTTAGTTTATTTCTCTTAACCCACTGCCAAAATGTTTTTGTCTTGTTTGAAGCATAAACCACACTACATTTTAATCGCATATATTCTTAAAACAAACAAAAAAATAACAATTTGCCATTGCCAATGAGGTAAGAAAAAACTCAATCACAATATATTACCTGAAAATCGCTTAATATTAATATCCCATGCATTTTTTTTTTCAGATAATCCTATTTTAAGGATGTTTTATATATAAATGTGTGTGTGTATATATATATATACATACACACACACACACACACACACATTTACACATTTATTTATATACTGTATACATATATATTGTCACGAATTCGGTCCATGGACTTCCGTTTATTCACCACCAGATGTCACCCTTTCCATTACATTGACTCTCGCACTACAAACTGTTGCATAGGACCCCGGACTACATATCCCATCATTCTTTGCACGATTTGCACACTGCACTGATTGCACACAGCTGTTTCTAATCACCTCACTCACTATATAACACCCACTCTAACCACCTTTCTCGGCTGAGTATAGTTTAGCCTGTACCCCTCTCAGAGTCTCCGTGTTTTCCTTGTTTTGCCTTGCCTGTTTCTGCAGTATCTGATCTTTGCCTGTTTTCCTGGATTTCTCCCTCTCGTCTTGCCCCTGTGATTCTGTCTGCCGATCGGTGACCTACGCCAGCCCTAGGACTATTCTTGTGTTTTTGCCCGCCATATACCCGTTTGCCATTGTTCGACCCTGCCTGTTATACCACATCTCTTTGAATAAAGCTTGCAGATGGATCCACACGTCTCACGTCTCGTCGGCCCCGTTACATATATACATTTTTACCATATATAAATATGGGAAGACGACCAATTGGAACAGGAGATTGTCATATGTTATGGCACATCTAAGAAAAAAAAAAAACTGTCTTTTGCAGTGTTGAAAGTGCAGCAAACGTGTATTAAAACTGCAATATTTGAAGATAATATTTTATCTTAAAATCTCTCTCAATATTAATTATGGAGAACAAAGAGAAGAGGAAATCTGAGTAATTCTAATACAGGGCTAACTATGATAAGGAAAAACAAAGGAACAAACAGGGGTGGGGATGCCTAAAATAAAGCCAAAAACATCTTTCTCTATCATCATCAAGTAGCCATGTATTTGAACCTATTAAAACTATTTTTTTTCCCCAAGCAACACTTAAATTACAAATATTTATTTACATTAGATGTTTTACCAGTGCAACACACAGGTGCAAATCCTGCATAATTTTCTCCATACGGTCACACTGCAGTAAAGGAAGTGTGCCTTTGATTTAGGAAATGGGACACTGGGACTGGAAACACACACAAGCACACCACTCCCTCTCACCTTCCCCAAAAGGACGGTCATCTTATGTCTCCAGCGACCCTTATTAAGAGAAGCCACTCTGATCCAGATGTTAAGCTGAGAGTTATACATCCAGACGTAACTGCTGTTGATGCGTCCACCTGTAAAAACAACCACAGCATTAACAACAGCATAAGCAAGCTCTGTGTGTGTGTGTGTGTGTGTGTGTATGTGTGTGCAGGTCAACTCTGTATCCAAAAATCAGCTAAACCTGACAAACCCTCCCTTTGGGGATACTTGAGGATATCCTCATTTGTAGAAACAACAAACAATTTTTTATTTTTTTTTTTAAATGTAAAAATGCTAAAAGTTTTCTGTGATGGTTAGGTTTTAGTATTTATAACTGCTCAGTATAAAAACAATAGAAGTCTATGGAATGACCCCATTTAGACAGACAAGTGAGTGTGTCAGTGTTGTTATTCCTAACAAAAAAACAAAACATCTGAAATAAATTTAAATTGAAATATTATATAAACAATTTAAATGAAATTTTAAAAAGCTGCTTTGGCAACTAACTGAAATAAACAAGTTTATGTATTGAAACAATTATTAAATCCAAAAATGATTTAAAAAAAAAAAAGGTAACTACAAATATATTTATAAAAACTGACAATACAAATGACAAAAGCATAACAAAATTACTAAAATGTAAACTACCATTTAAAATACAAACAGAAAATATTAGAACAAATAATTATAAATATTTTAAGATATGCTATAATATTACATACATAATACTAAAAGAACGTGTATGTGTGTGTTATTGAACGCATTTGCACAAGTATAACATTTTATAAAACCGTTTGCATATAATCCGTTTACATTGAAGACAAAAAGTATTTTGAGACTTTCTGGGTGTCAAACATTTTCTGACCTAATATGATGATCTATTACTCTACCAGGACATCTTGAGGGGAACTGACTTAGTACATCCACTAAAAATCACCTTGAGACCAAACATTGCAGAAATGGCTCAGAAAAGTGAAGTTAGTTCTGAGCATCATTTGATTTATCAATGACATTCCTAACATTTTTAACTGACGTAAGTGTGACTTAAGTGTCCAGATACTTTTTGGGGCCACTGCATAGCTTTGGAATAGATGCATAATTTTGCAAACAGGTTATTAATTCTCCGTTTCAGACAACACCATGTCTGTAATTACACAAACCACAGCGCTTCACCTGTGTTCCTGCTAAACAGAAATTCTCCCTCTGATCTGAACGTCCTTTCTTGTTATCATCTAAGTTTATCTAAACCCGCTGAGGGCTGTTCTATTCTGTGTCACTTCACATCTCGGCCAAATGGCTGGTTATCATCCAAACAGCAGGTCTGAGACAAGCTCTAACAGTCCTTCTCTCCCACACACACGCTAAACACCTGGGAGCAGGCCGCTCCACTTTAATTCTGTTTACAGACTTAGATAATGAAGGTCTGAAAAGTTCTCAAACAGCATATGAGGCCTTTCTTCCCTCACAGTACAGTCAAAGTCCCTCAAGGTAGGTCAGTGCACTAGATGGTCATCTTGGTAATGCTTTACCTATTTTCAGTGCAGGAAATACTGGTATCATAAATTTAGCCTCTTTAGCTCATATCAGGGAATGCTCATGAGTGTTGAAGTAAATAAACTCAAAATAACCAGCTGTTTTTAACTGAAAGACTGGGGAAAAGTAAAAAAGGGAAGCTCAAAGAAGGAAAAAGAGGAGGTAGAAAAGAAATGAAGAACGTTTTTGAGGAAGTACAAGCGGCACAACAACAACCACAGTGCTCATAAACTCTATTAGTGCATTAGCTGAGCAACTGTCTGGTAAACAAAGACAGATTCAATTAAGTCTAATTAAAGAGGATGTTCTTGCTTTGTCCTCTAATACTGAGTAAACATAATAAAGACTGGCTTAAGTTCTTTTATAGTTTGCTCGACTGTCATAAATATCCCCTGACAAATACCATCGGGCCTTTGTGACATTCATTCAGACTGAAGACCAGACAAACCGACTTTTAAGACGGAGTCGGTCTCCAGATGACACTTCACATGTTGTCACTAAGCTTGTTTAAAGCAGGCACTTTCAGATGCAAAACCTGCAGGTGAACAGTAAAGCTAGTCATTAACGGAAACACTGCTTGACATGCTGAAGAGATGTAGCTTTAAATCTACTTTGGATAGTCCTGAATGTTATAGAGGCATAAGGGTAAAAACAGCCAATCATTTTGACTACTGTTCATTCCTTTCCATTCCTTTATTCCTTTCCTTGTCTCTTTAAAACTGACATTTTTAGTTCATTGTTTATTTTTCTACCAGACCTTTCTGACATATATTAAAAATCCTGAAAAATGAGTGTAATCGGAGTTATTTACACTTGCAAATAACAATACCTTTGCATTATGCAATGGCACGAATGGTGTAAGCCCCAGATGTGATTTATGATTAGCGCCGACCCTGTTCATTAGCCTCCTAAAATGGGCAACTGTGAAAAGGAAATGTCAAATTAGTATACGTTCATTCAAAACTTAGGTTCATTCCTAGAAACACTGAACCACCAAGACTGTAGGATATGACTTTTGACAGAAGAGAGGGACAGATTTAGTAAGACGCCTTTGAACTTGATGCTGGAGGCTGGCCAACTGCAAGTGCACGCGAGAACAGCAATAAGAAGTGCGTGTTTATGAGTGTGTGAGAGACCGAGAGAAGGGCAAACCTGACACGTGAGAACATGAGAGTGAAAACACAGCTCTATTCATGGAAATCAGACACACCAAACACACTCCGTACTACTTCATGTTTTTAAAGAGCTAAACAATGGCTCTAGTAGGAGAAGAATAAGAATGACACAATTCAGAATTCCTCCTTATGGCATCTAGCTTGTTTAAACAAAAACACACATGACCTAAAAGAATTTAGGTCAAGTTTAAATGCATAAAACGTCAAAGTTACAGAAACTCCTCAAATGCATGACCTGTATATGTAGCCAGTGACCCTAGATGACGTGATGCAATAACCTTACCAACATCTGCAGCCAAAAACTGCAGATCATTACTGGAACTAGGGCTGTCGCGATAACCGCAATATTGTAATACCGCGCTATTGACGAGCCAACCGCAGAGGAAGGAAAGCAACTGCAGTGTTCACGTTTTTTGTTTTTGTTTCATGAGGCTGTGGCCTTCTTGTTTTACAATTCATCACTGTGTATTGAATATTAAATAAATTAATAATGATACAAGAGTGTTACGAGTGTCATTTCCCGCGAACTGTTTGTATCCGGGGTTTCGTTTACGGATCTGCTGTCTGGCGAGAGCTACGTTACAGTATCTTCAGTCAAACCCACCCTGAAACTCCTGACAGAAGATATGCTTAAACCATCAAATGAGGATACCACATTAACATCGGACATAAAGCACAAAATGTGCAGTGTTCTACAGGGGAAGTATGAACCAGCTGCCTTACAAAAACTTTTGGAAAAGGCCTGTTTTTTAGATCCTCGATATAGGGGCAATTATATCAATGACACGGAGACAAACTTCAACATCATTGAAGAGATGGTGGGAGAGGAGGACGAAGGGAGTGCTGCCAGTGCATCAGTGGTTGGAGACGAAGGGCACGCGGTGGTGCCACCTGCAGCAAAGAAAAAGACTCTTGGAGACCTGCTGAAGTCACGGACAACCTCTGCATCAGCGCCCATACCCAAGAGAGTGCGAGCAGATAACGAGTTCACGCGCTACCTGTAGGAGGAGTGCATAGACTCCAACGTGAATCCACTGTCCTGGTGGCGCGATAATCAGTCTAGATTTCCGCTGCTGTCCAAAGTCACGCGCAAATATATGTGTATTTGTGCAACGAGCACACCGTCGGAAAGGGTTTTCAGTGCCGGCGGGAATATTGTTACCCCCATGCGATCCTCCCTGAAACCACATAAGGTTAATATGTTGGTTTTCCTAGCGCAAAACAAGGACATGATAACCCAGGTCTAAATCACATTCGTTAACGATTAAATAATATTTAGTTTATTCTCTGTATTTTCACTTAGGCCAACACTTTGTTTTCATGTGATACTTTAGAATTCTTTCGTTTTTCAAATTGCAAAAAGGTTTTTCTTATTGCTTGTTTTCATTTGATACTTTAGAATTTTTTTTATTTCTTTTGTTTTTTAAATTGGAAAAGGCATGTTCTTATTGCTGTTTGGCATTTAACAATAAACAAAAATGTTTTAAAACGTGTCTCTCTGTCAGTTAAAAAGCAACAATATATGCTACATAATAACTCAACAAAAGAGCTTTGTATGCAGTAAAATCAGGATAAATAAGGTTTGTTAAAAAAATAAATAAAAAAACCACTCTGCGGTAGAACCGCATATCGCGCTATTGAGCCACCGATAATAACCGCAAGGGAAATTTTCTAACCGCGACAGCCCTAACTGGAACTATTCTGAAACTCTTGGCACAAATACTCCCCCAAGATGCCGCTTGCCCATGCCAGTTAGAGATTAAAATGTCTCGAGCACTCAGCCAATGCTAGAGTTTGCCAGAAGAGAACAGCCCTTGATACATTGGCTGGTCAAAGAGGCAGCTGTTGTATTTTCCTCAAATCATAAACAGCTGTTCCAGAAATGTCCTCACAAACAAGGCATTTGCTAAACCCGCCTAACAAAACCCTGGACTAATTAGTCCAACCCATCTAAACAACAACAGAATTTGCTCAATGAAGCTCAACCGAATGATGAATTTAAAAGTAGATGCTTATATTTTCTATGTGAGTGGTGCTTGCTAGAAATGGTTGCTTACTGGCACAATTTTTAAGAGCCCATTCCTAAGTATCTATGATATTCTGATCCCCATACATGGTTTGGGTCCAGTCTTCAAAAAAGTTTTATTTGAACAGTTTTCAACCTGTGAGGTGGTATAAGTCGGATCACTTAGAAAGGTTACAGCACACCTTTCCCCCACACTTCACACAGTAATAGTCTTATCAGTAGGACACTTCAAATGTTTTTAGGGTAAAAGTAAACAAAACAGTTAAAATTGCAAAAACTGCGGTTAAATTTGCATATTTGACATTTTTATAACATGTCATTTATGTTCCAGGCAGACATCAAGACTCTTCCCTAATGTGTAAATCTGGGCGAATCTACTTTTATAGGAAGTTTCACATGCCCTGTGCCAACAACACAGCTCAAAAGAGTGTGTGTTTGTGTGTGTGTTCAGGTTCCACAGAACTAGACTCTTTCTGATCAGTCACTGTGACCAAGTACAGGACACACCAGTACCAAAAATACAGCAAATATCACCATGTCCTAACCACACTTTATCGGTTTCCAGCCTCAAGTCATTTTTCCGTCTGAAGTTAAAACAAAAATACTGCATTATGTACCAAAATCACAACCAATTAGAAAATAAAGGGTGCTTTATATACAGCTATGACAAGGACTTTGGACCAATGAGGCTTTACTGTGGGTGGGGCTACTCAAAAACAGAAAACAAATTACCGCGCAATTAATCATTTGTCACATAGGAATAAGAGGATCTCACCTGACACAATAATGTCATTGCGGAGAGCGCACACTGCATACTCAGACTTAGTGTACTCAGGGTGTTTAGCAAGAGACGTCCACTCTCCCGTCACGGGGTCGTAACATTCTGTGTATGGCAGATTGAAACTCCCCATTCGCTCACAGCCTCCCACCACCACAATGACCTCAGAGAAACCAGTAGACCTGCAGACGACAAAAAAATACATAAAAAAAACCCAACAACAATATTAGATAAGCATGGGCTTTAAAGAGGTGACATCATCAGAAAGTAGTTATGCTTCATTCCTGCTAAGGTACAATGAGATTCGGCAATGATTCATTGGAGAATGAATCCTCTTCCTAGACACTGTCACAAGCTAGAGGCCCACATAACTCACAAAACAAACTAATTTATTTACTGCAGTTAAAAGTTTCTTATTTCTAGACAATAAAAAGTGCATGTATTTAATTTATATTAAATACAAAACCAAACGTACAAACCACTGACAAAACCGTTGTCTGAAATATTACAACACTATGTGGTAAAGCTTCAAGGCCTTCACTTTTATGTGTGTAGCACAGAAAAATCTGAATACGCCCTGTACAGTGAATGTGTGTGAATTTCTGGTTTGGGTTTGGGCTGTATGTGTGCATTTTTTTTAATCACTAAATCATTTTTGAAATATGCATGCATGAAAAAAGCATGCTCATACATTTTCAAGCCCTAATAAAAAATACTGACTCCAAACACACATATCGCTTCTAAATACACATGTAGATCCCATATTAGGATACTGACACTAAATACAGAAACTCCATATCAAGATACCGCCTCCAAGTACAGATTACACCTCCCCACATCTGACTCCTATAAAGATACTACCCTAAAAATACACAAAAATTACTTTTCCTAAATAAATACTGCCTCCAGAGCAAGACATGCTGCCACTAAACAAAGACATGCTTTCTAATTCTGAGCCTTCTTTTAAGTCGATGCTTTCTACAAACAGAAGTACTTAATGATCTCTTCACTCATGATATCAGTCAAGTGAGTTTGTAGAAATGGACTATATTTGTTCTGAAGAAAACGTGAGTGGTGCCTGCCCATGCAAAAGTCACCGCCATAATGCCAGGATGTTGTTTTGCAGTTGCTAAAGTGTTTTGTGTGGTTGTTAGTGTGGTAGGTGATATTCTGGTCTCAAGAAATGGCATCCCTCCTGCAATGCCAGTTTAAAAAAAAAAAGCGACTTCCCGGTAATCATAAATCCGTTAGCTTACAAGTAATGGCACACATCTCTTCAGCTGCACTATTTGAGCTATCATTCGCATAAGTAAGAGCAAAAAAAAAAAACGGAGATGAATTATGCACTGAAGTTACTAAAGTTTACGCCCAAAGTCTACCTTTTCTGGTTAACAAATGGAGGTGTATTTAAGGACGGCCAGTTTCACTTTATCTGTGAATTGCATGTAATTTTAGTCCCTCACAGGAAAAAACTATTTCATGAGCAAAATGTGATTTGTTTTTTATAAGAGCAAATCATCTTATCAGCCAATTTTCAGTCACAAACATTTGTGCACCTTCGGGGTCTGGCTCGTGGCGACATCATCTCATTGCCAAGTATGTGATAGCGACGTGCTTCATGCAGCAGCTGGTAACATTCTGGAGCATTCTGGATCAGTTTATCGCCTTCCACCTGCAAAATATAATCACATTCTTAATGCTTGACTTTAAATTGGCTCCCTTATATCTGGCTTCCTGTAGAGTCCATGTATCTTGTTTAAATAATCTTGTTGCATTACAACAATAAGGAAAGAGCTTTGACTTGGCAAACATCAACACACCTGCCGATAGTTTTCAAGTGAACCCCATGATCTTGATTAACTGGTTCAGGTGTGTTTGATCATCATTGAAGAGAAATGCTGCACTCCATTTATACTCAGAAGTCTGAAATTCCGCGTTCCCAGTAGGAACTTTTCATTGGAATGTCCCCTCAAGTCAGAGTTCCGAATTGGAAACTCGGAGGAACTGCAACAACCCCAACTTCAGAATCCAATCTGGCTGCTCAGTGCATCAATAGAAGTGAAACAGTAGTAATATATTGTTTATTAGCACTTATGTTTGTCTGCGTCACAATAAACTCAGTGGTGCACACGATATAATCCAACCTCTGTGTGTGGACATGACTCATCGGAATTATCTGTGTTAAATATCACTTTTTAATGTGTTTTTATCAACTGGTATAGAAGTTGGTTTTCCAACTCGGGTCTGACATCATTCCAAGCTCCGACATTCAACTTCCGAGGTAAATGGAGCGCAGCAACACTGCAACTAGCCAAATCTCAAGGCCATGCTTTATCTGGTTCCGTAATTTTAGGACCATGCCATACCCAACGTAGGGTTCATTTTCACAACAAACCAAGGCTGATTTTATGATTCTATGATCATAAAATCAGAGTGCGACAGGGATGATGTTTCTTGTGTTCATTTGTGAAGATTATCATGATGAACAAGATGTGTAAGGGTCATAAACTTTTGTTGGTCACAGAGCTTATTTCCTGCAATAATCCAACAGCCAACAAAAAAATACCCCACCCAGTCAAGGGAACCAGGGTTATGCTAACTGTTGGCCTAAAATAATGTCATCTCTGCAGCACTCTATAAACATCAGCACATATCTGGATTTGTTGAACTAAAAAAGATCTTCTGTTCAAATGAATTTGAATGTGCCACTCACCGTCTGTACAAAATAGTTTGGGTGAAGGAGAGCCAGTCGGACATGTTGTAGCAGATCTTTCAGCATAGGTCTGCGGTACTCCACGCCATGGTAGACCCAAAGCATCACTGCCTCGAACACCACCTCCTCCCTGCCAATGCACAGCTCATCGCTGGCCAAGTATGCCTCCAGCTCATCCTTGTGGAGGTCTAGAAACTCCTCATGCTGAGCCACCTAGAGCACACTGAAATGTGTCAAGACGTGACCAGTAAAAAAAAAAACAAGCAAACAAACAAAAAAATCTATTCCTTAAGGCAATAGTGCACTGACATAAAAGGAACATTGATTCTTTGTGTTAAGAGATAAAGTGAGTGAGTGAGCAAGAGAGAGAGAGGAAGAATTTGCGCAATCTTTTTTTTTTAAGTCACTCAGGTTTGTTTTGTTTTTGGAAGTAGAAATAAAGGAACATAGATGGTTGCTCAATATTTCCTCCACAGCTAAAACGGGTTGACAGCAAAACGTGCTTTAGAGCACACTGAAATGTGTCAAGACGTGACCAGTAAAAAAAAAAAACAAGCAAACAAACAAAAAAATCTATTCCTTAAGGCAATAGTGCACTGACATAAAAGGAACATTGATTCTTTGTGTTAAGAGATAAAGCGAGTGAGTGAGCAAGAGAGAGAGAGGAAGAATTTGCGCAATCTTTTTTTTTTAAGTCACTCAGGTTTGTTTTGTTTTTGGAAGTAGAAATAAAGGAACATAGATGGTTGCTCAATATTTCCTCCACAGCTAAAACGGGTTGACAGCAAAACGTGCTTTGTGAGTACTGAACATACATATGTGAGGACATCATATACATGACATGAGAGCAATCATGTGCGATTTCTACTCCATTAAAGGCTTTTAGCCACAGAGAAAGAAGTGTTTAGAGAGACCATCTTTCTAAATAGCTTGCTGAAAAATCCAGCTTAAGATGACTGCTGGTTTTTAGCTGGTCTAAAGAGGTCATTAGTTGTTTGAGGCTGCATGAAAGCTAGTCCAGACATTATGTTCCAGTAATCATCCTAGCTGTTTTGTTGCTGGTCTAAGATGGTCCATGATGGTCTATGATGGTCCACCAGTGCTCAGCAGGCAAGATATTTTCATGCAGTTTCTGAATAAACATTCAGTCTCAAAACTTACAGCTGCCTACAAAAATGAACTCAATACCACAAAAAAAGTGTAAAAGCCGTCAAAAAAATCACAAATGCAGACAGAGTTTTATGTTTACGCGGTGCGTTGTAATTATGTCCCCACTGGATGCAACAAATGCCTCGTTTATAATGAGTTTTAATGTTTATGTCTCGTCGCTTCGACCGGGACACGGCATCAACAGTATGTGAGGGGCGTAATAATTCCGTCACACGCTTGAGGTATTCGGCCAATCATAACGCACTGGATAGCTGGCCAATCACAGCACACCTCGCTTTTCAGACCGATGAGCTTTGTAAAAATCGACGCGTTTCAAAAAGGCGGGGCATAGAGGAGAAACCATAATGTACAGTATGTGGAAAGTAATGTGTTTTTTGAACCGTAAACACATTTCATTACACCAAATACACAAAATAATGTTCTTTTTAGCAGCATCATATGACCCCTTTAAGAAAATTACATGGTTTACATAGTCAAAATACAATAGTTGCTACAGTTATTGTTTCTACAATAAACTATAGTAACCTGGTTTAAGCAACCGCTGTAATAAAAAAAAAAAATTACAAAATGAGAGATTTTAAAAGCGTCGTATACATTAAAAGCCTCATAGTAATTTCTTATATTTACAGTAGTACATTAGTTACAGTAGTACAGTAGTTACATCTACTGCTTCTGACTGAACAAGTATATGAAGGCTGGGATTTCTTTTTTTTTTGATGATAGGCTAGAAATAGAGTTTTTAGTAACCAAAATACATAGTAAACACCATAAGTAAATGCATAATACCATATTAAACACAATAAATGCCATTATTACCACAACGGAATGTATATTTTTGATTAATCTCACATATTATTCTGACATATCATATTATTACTTTAATCCTGTGAACAAAACCCTAGTTGAGTATCATTACAGATAGCTAATTTAATGTTTTAACTTGTTTAACTGGCAGTTTTAACTGGTTGATGAAAAGTTCAGCAACACCTTTTTAAAAGTCTTTTTCACAAGTTCGAATAATCATATTTATATCACAGGTGTGATAGTTGTAGGCCTATTCAGCCGAAAGAACTGGAACAGCACGTTGCACAGCTCTCTATAGCGGAGCCCGTACAGGTACGGCGCTAAGGCTTTGGGCAGGATGAGTAAGACGTTACACACCACCAGGGACATCCACAGGTTCGCTTTGGGGTCCATAGTCTCATTGTTGTTGCAAAGCATCAACTCGATCATCAAAACCAGCAGGGGGCAGAAAGTCAGGAACAGGTGGAGATAATGGATGAGAAATGTTCCTCTAGCACGGGATGAGGTCTCGCCCTTCCACACGCCTGAACTACGGGTACAAAAATAGAGGATGATGTAACCAGACAACACCATAAGGAGGATAAAAATTATACCCGTGACCGTCAGCATCATGGAGACATGGAGTGGGCGAAAGTGGCTTACGGTCAAAACCATCAGCAAAGGAAGGGAGCAGAGGTGGAGGGCGCAGGGGGCTGTACTATGGTACCACAAAAACATGCCAATAGATGCCGCAGGGAAAAAGACAGAGACGACCCAGATGGCACCAAGTGCTCCGTAGGTCCGTGACACAGGCCACAGTGCCAGGTAGCGAAAGGGTGCTAACACTGCAAAGCAGGTATCCAGCACCATTGCTGTAATACTTAGGACACCAGAGCTGTATAAGATGGCAGATAAGAAGAGCAGCACGGCACACGGCCACTCCGTCATCAACACACCAGCTAAATTGATGCAGGCACTCAGGATATTCATGCAAACAAAGAGCAGGTCGCTGAAGAGAACATTGGCTAGGAGGAGGTAACGTGTCTGCTGCCGCAGGTCAACTCGGGACAGGATACGTACTAGAAGGACCGGAGTGATCAGCAGAATGGCCAGAAAGGCCAAAATGGGGCAGATCTGAAGCACCCTCATGTGGCTGGGAGGGATGAATCCATGCCACTCGTGCGCAAACATCTCTGCTGGGCTTTCAGAGGAGTTCGAGAAATTAGAAGAATGTCTGTGAAGCTCAGCTCGACCCGACTTGTTGTACCAATTGCCAAATGAACAAAGCAGAGATAAAAAAAGGTCTTCTGCAGCTAGGTAGAAACGCTCCGACTTTCCCTCCATCAGTTTTTCCATCTCTTGGCATGTGTTTGTGCATCCAATCCAGGGCTAAAAGACTGACGGACAGGTAAATGTGTCTCTCTTTCCCTCTTCCTGCAGACTGTGGTAAGTGATTTAGGAGACAGATGTGGATTGGTCACAGACACACTTGTAGATGGTTTCCATGGAGAAGGAGAAACAGGTAAATATCACTTCACAGCTAAATGGATCAGAATGACACTCTGGGATTTTGCACCAAGGCATAAATATTGATATGTCTTCCTAGAATCAGAACTGTTTACTGTTTTGTGGTCATGAATAACAACATACAGTATATCACTGGGGAAATCTCACAAAAATTGTCAAGAAATGTAGACACTGCATGAAGAAAATCAAGACTATTTTATGAAATATGTTTTTTTGTAATTAAGTCTTAGTAACCTAGACTTTTCTTTGTGAGATTCACCCAGTTGCACTTTATATAGTTTTGTTATGCTGAATAACAGCACATTCAGTCTTCAGTTTAGATATGAAAATATAAAAAGATTGAAACATTAAAATGCTTTAATTGAATATACTAAAATTAATTCTAAAATAAAAAATGTTTCTTTTGAGATCTCTTCCTGGCTCAGGAGTCTTTTAAGTTCCCTCTTCTGCAAATAAATCCTCCAACGACAGAGCGAGTCCAGTTCTAGGCTGCACCCCTCTGACTTTGGTGTCTCTTCTTCCACAACACGTGCTGGAAAGTCTTGTAAATCTCGCGATAGCGCAGGATGTACAGGCAAGGAGTGCAACAGCGTGGCAACAACATCAACACGCACATGTTCACCAAGTTAATCCACACTCCCACGTCATCCAAGGTACGCTTTAAAAGAGCCAGCTCGACCGCAAAGACCAACGCGGGTATAAAATACATCATGAGCAACAGAGTGTGTGCCAGAAGTGTCATGCGCGCACGAGAGTACCGACTACGCCATATCCCAGAAGTCTTGGTGATGATGTAGAGATGGATGTAACAGTACACAATAAGAGCAGTGCAGAGGCTGACGACAATGATGAAGTAGAAATGAATGCCAACCTTCATCTTCTGTTCCAACGAGTGTAGCGCAATCAACACTAAACACACTGGACGGCTCTGCTTGTCCTTGCCCATCACCACCTCGAACATCACTAGCAAAGAGACGGGACACACTGCGGCCATCACCCACAAGCTCATGATTATCTTCCTGGCCCGAGATGGTGGGAGAATCTCTTTGTAACGTAACGGCCACCGTACCGCCACATACGTGTCGACAACCATCAATGTGATAGTGAGCACAGAGGTGCTGTATGTCATTACCATGCTCAGCTTCATAAACTCACACAACCAGTGGGGCATGTACAGGCCCATGGAGTTGCAGGAGACCATCGCAAGGTTTATGGCGAGGAAGAGCATATCGGCAAAGAGCATGTTAGCAAGGAGCAGGTAGCGGTTCTCTTGACGTAGCAAAGGAAAACACAGTATGCAAAGGGAAAGAATGGGGTTGACCAGCATCGTGACAGAGGTTAGCAGAACCGTAGGGACGACGAACAGATTCATTTGTCTTCTTTCCATTATGGCGTACCAATCTGCAGAGATGTTAACAATGAAAGGCTGATTCATGTTTGGAGTTCAGTGCCACACTAATGAGAGAAAGCGTTAGGCTGAAGAACAATAGCTCCTCTGTATGCTGAGACTGGAAAGGTGGAGCACATTTACGGCTTCTCTACCTACAGAAAACAGAAGAAACATGAGTACAGACTTATACACCATATGATCTGTAAACTTAGGATGAGGCTTCAAAAAAATCGAACATTTTTCAAACATAAAAAAAATGCAGTTACATTTTCAAACCAGGAAAGACAACAAAAATTCATAACTCATCCTGCACTACACAGTTTTTTTGTCCATTTAACTGCTCTATAGAATAAAAATGTCCTTCCTCCTAATATAACTGGCAACTGACTAGCAATTGTGACATGACTGAAGTTTTTTTACAGTAACTATCACTTCAATATGTTCTGGATGCAAGTCAAGAAAGAAGAACAATTTTGGGGGGACTTAAAAAAAATATTTACTCAAAAATGAAAATTATGTCATAATTTCTTCATCCATCGTAGCAAACCTGTATGATTTTATTTATTCCGTGATGGTACTCACCGTCACGGAATAAATAAAATCATACAGGTTTGCTACGATGGATGAAGAAATTATGACATAATTTTCATTTTTGAGTAAATATTTTTTTACGGTACTCTTCCGTGAGAGAATTTTCATTTTAGGTGAGCTATCCCTTTAAATGGTTATAATGACCTGAACAAATCTTTTTCAGTTTGCAATTTCTCCAAAAATAATGATGGATAAATGTTACACAAACATTATCATTACTTTTTTTTTATTAAAACCATCAAACATTCACAAAGCATTTTTCCTCCTTATACACAATTTGACAAATCATTTTTAACCTCAGACTGTCAGGGTTCTGTTCAGGGTTCTCCATTTATTCTCCTTGTGTTTGCAGTCGTGCGTCAGTTCGTCATCGTCAATCCCTGGATGTGTCCAGATCCTGCCTTGCCTTGCCAGCCTGTTTTTCCCCCACGGGGTAGTTTGTTTCTGTTTGTTTATTTTTATTACCAATTAAAACCCTTGTTTCTGCAGTACTGAGTCCTCGCTCGTCCCTCTACCCGGAAGCGTGACACAGACAGAGAATAAAAACAAATAGACTACACACTATCCCTACCCTATATTTATAATGGAAAGTTAATGTTCTTAATAATACTACATTAACAACAACAAAAAATATATATGAATAGTTGAGCATAAAAATGTGAGTCTGTACATTTTCAAGAAAACATTCTGTCACAAATCCAAGGGTTAATAGTGATAAATATGAAATATACAAAAAAGATACTATTGAATGAGCTTAATATATTTACAAATTACAACTAACATACAAATTACACAAATGCCAGTAGCATGATGTTTGACAAGTTGGAAAAATCTATGCAAATAATGTGCTTGTTTGTTGTACTGGTAATAGAAGCTGTTATCTCTAATAAATCCACAAATCATTATGACATGGTACGTAGTTCCAACTGAACAAAACACTATTTTAAGTTTCAGCCCCGTTTTTTCGACAAACAGTTCAAAGAGGAACAATGAAATACGAACGCATTGAAGAACAATCGATAAATCGTGTTAAAATTACTCACGTACCTGTTCCACACATCCACATGTGCAGTAACTACTGCTTCCATCCAGGTCTCCATTAGACTAATGCCACCCCAGATCAATACCTCCCGACTCTGTCCTTGTTATCAGAGAGCAGGCGTTCCACTGATGCGCACAGATCCGTAAACGATCGCACGGCACTAACACTCTTTCAGCTCTCCATGGTTACTCAGCATTTGGTGTAAATGATGCTGACCCTTCCCATAACAGGCCGTTCAGATAAACTAACACTAGCACCATTATTACCTCAATGTCCCTCGACACTACTATTCACCTCATATCCGGAGGTAAAAGCTTATAAAGCAATAAATGAGATGGAGGATTAAACTAACAAATAATATACATGGCATGGCCACCACCCTGTAAACAGTATGCAAGTGGTTTGCATATGTTAGGTCCTTTATGCAAAACATGAAATGCTGTCATATGTCTCGGGGAAAAAAAATACTTAGGTAATTTTACTGAATGAAATAGTTTATATTCATTTTGAATATTTAATACAAAATGCCTCATTTCCTGTCCTTCTTGTAACCAGTGTTCCAGTGACGCTTTTTCCTGTGCAGTCCATCGTCATCATCATCATCTTTATCCTCCCCTAACTCCTCATCACTGCTGTATTCGTCCTCCCTCCCTTCTGCCTCTTGCTCTCTTGCCATCAGCTTGCAAAAAACATGGAACTCCTCTGCAGTTGCCATGGCGACCTGCGTCAGGTAGGTTTCCTCAGAGGATGTCTTTGAGTGGGGGGTTAAGGCTGAGAGTTTGGCCTTTTTTGTCTGGCGTCTGGTACAGTCCCCTCCGTTCCAGAAAACAGCGACGACACCGGAGCTCAGAGAGAGACAACCTGAACAGCTTTGCCTTTACCATCTCTGGCTGCCGCACATCCATCAGGAAATATGCATACTGCAGGGAGAAAACAAGCTGTGCGTCAGTTTGAAACTACTGTAAACCACTAATTGCCCTTTAAATTGCAACTTCAGTGATCCAAAATGGCTCACACAACAGTGAAACGTCATTTACACAGACAGTTTACCCCAAAATTTTGTATCGTCATCAGTGCCAGGAAAACTTTTAGTGAAAAATAGCAGCCCTACCTGAAATTTGTACTCCAGCTTGGCCAAATCCTCCTCTAAAACCTCAGATGAGTCTCTGAGGATGTCTGTGACCTGATGGATGGTGAAGAGACATTTCTCTCTGAGCAGTCGGGACACCATGTTTACCCTCTTGACTGACAGAAGCATGACTTCGGGGTAGCGACTGATCATCCTCTGCAGACTACCTGTGGACAGATTTCGGACAACTCTCCATCAGTGGCTTTCAAACTGGTGTCTATGGACACCCAGCGGCGCACTAGAGGGTCCATGGAAAATTTCAGAGAAAGAAAAATGACAAAATGTACAGTGTGGGGGAAAAAGAACAATAAATAAATCTGCATATAATTTTGAGAGAAAAAATATTTTTATTAGGGCTGTCAAATTGATAAATCGCATAAATCGTGAGTAATCGCATTCAAAATAAAAGTTTGTGTTTAAATGATGTGTGTGTGTACTGTGTATATATATATGTATATATAAATACACACACATACATGTATATATTTAAGAAATATATGTAATATTTATTTATATATAATATAAATCATATATATATACAGTTGTGCACATAAGTTTACACTCCCCTTGCAGAATATGCAAAGTGTTCATAATTTTAACAAAATAAGAGGAATCATGAAAATTGCATGTTATTTTTTATTTAGTACTGTCTTGAATAAGCTATTTTACATAAAGTTTATATATACTCCACAAGACAAAATAATAACTGAATATGTAAAAACGACCCCGTTCAAAAGTTTACATACCCTTAAATCTTAATACTGTGTGTCATTTCTTATAGTTGTTCATGAGTCCCTTGTTTATCCTGAACAGTTAAACTGCCTAAACCAAGATGGATTTCAAAATCATACAGTCACTGTTGGAAAGGGTTCAGATATGCAGAAGATGCTGGAAAACCAAAGAATGTGCAGGAGCTGAAGGATTTTTCAGAAGAACAGCAGGCAGTTTAACTGTTCAGGACAAACAAGGGACTCATGAACAACTATCTCAAAACACAAAAACAGTCATGGATCATCCAGGAAATGACACACAGTATTAAGATTTAAAGGGATAATTCACCCAAAAATAAAAAATGTTTCTTCGGAACACAAATTAAGATATTTTTGGTTTATTTTCCGTGTAAACAACGCGTGCTGACGCATGTCCGTGTTTTAAGAAATATTTACATGTATATATACAAATATACAGTTGTGCACAATAGTTTACATACCCCTTGCAGAATATGCAAACTGTTACATATTGTACATAAATATATACATGTTTGTGTGTGTATTTATATATATATATATATATATATATATATATATATATATATACATATACAGGTGCATCTCAATAAATTAGAATGTCGTGGAATGTTGTTTTTCAGTTATTCAGCTCAAATTGTGAAACTCGAGTATTAAATAAATTCAGTGCACACAGACTGAAGTAGTTTAAGTCTTTGGTTCTTTTAAATTGTGATGATTTTGGCTCACATTTAAAAATAAATGAACTTTTCCACGACATTCTAATTTATTTAGATGCACCTGTATATATCTTCTATATATTATCTTCTCCCCTTTCTTGCAATGTACATATTTTCAAAAATTAGGTTTTCCTTTGCCTATAGCTTGTTGCATTATTTTCTGTAAAGCTGCTTTGTAACAATATTTATTGTAAAATGTGCTACACAAATACATTTCAGTTTAATTAAAATTTGTTTATCTTATATTTAATAATTGGGTAGAAAAATATTACTTAATACAAAGTTAATATTTTCCAAATAATTCAAAAATGTTATATACATTTCCACCACTGTTCAAAAATTCGGGGTTGGCAAGATATTTTAATAATCTTTTGAAAAAAGCCTCTCATATTCACCAAGGCTGCATTTATTTGATCAACAATTCATTAAAACAGTAATATTGTGAAATATTATTACCATTTAAAATAACTGTTTGCTATTTATATATATTTTAAAATCACATTTATTCCCGTGATGGCAAAGCTGAATTTCCAGCATCATTACTTCAGTCTTCAGTGCCACATGATTCTTCAGAAATCATTCTAATATGCAGATTTGCTGCTCAAAAACACATTTTCTTATTATCAATCAAACAAATGTGCTGCTTAGTATTTTTTTTTTCAGGATTCTTTGATGAAGAGAAAGTTCAAAAGAACAGCAATTAATCTAAAATAAACTTTTGTAACATTATACATTTCTTCACTGTCTTTTAAAGATTAAAGATTAAAGCATCCTTGTTGAATAAAAGTATTGAACTTCCTGTTTCAAAAGGAAATAAGTCAACACAGAAAGAAAACATTTCTGAACTATCCCTTTAAATGGTTATAATGGCCTGAATGAATCTTTGCAGTTTACACATTCTCAAAAAATAATGACGGATAAATTTGACAACATTCCTGATTTGTTTTCAAATTAAAACCATCAAACATCAATTTCAAAGGCTAGTAGTTTTTAAGCAAGACAAATTCATGCAAATAATTTGTTTGCTGTACTGTGGCAGAAACCCGTCTTTAATAAATAAACAAATCATTATAACATGATACATAGTTCCTAATGCTATTTCTGGTCCACAAAACTCTTCTGTTAGTGTCAGCCCAGTTTCGTTGTATTTGAAAGAAGTCTCTTATGTTCACCAAGGCTGCATTTGATTGATTAAAAATACAGTAAAAATAGTCATATTGTGATATAGCATTACAATTTAAAATAACGGTTTTCTATTTTAATATGTTTAAAATGTAATTTATTCCTGTGATGGCAAAGCTGAATTTCCAGCATCATTACTCCAGTCTTCAGAGTCACATGATCCTTCAGAAATCATTCTAATACGCAGATTTGCTGCTCAAGAAACATTCCTTGGTTGTGCTGGTTAATATTGTTGTGGAAACCATGAATGATGCACTTCTTTTTTTCAGGATTGCTTGATGAATAGAAAATTCAAAAGAATAGTATTTATTTGAAATAAACTTTTGTAACAGTTTAGCTGAATATAAGTATTAATGTCGCTAAAAAAATTTAATAAATCTTACTGACCTCAAACTTTGGAACAGCAGTGTAGTTTACTAAAAGACAAGATGCATCACCTTCTACCAGTCCCATCTTCCTCAGATGGTCGATGCGCTGCTGCACCTTTAAGTGAATATACTTCTGGACACTTCTGCATTATTTTCAGGATACTGGAGGGATTTAAGCCCAGGAGCAACAGCGCTGTCAGAACAGATGGAACATGTTTCCCACGGCTCTTCATAGCACCTTCATGCATCTCCTTGGCTTGAGTTTCTGAGAAGCCCATCTCGAGCAAAGAGCACAGGGTGAGCTGATTCCCAGGGCTGTGGGTGACCTGACTGGTGTGAGATGGATTTGCTTGATGGGGCTCTTGTTGTGTGGAGCAGAACGGCATATGACCTCTGCTCACCGCCACAGGACAAACACTCCATCTCCACATCCATCGCACTAGATATAGAGGGAGGAAGCAAATGCTGTTCAGTTCAATACATAATGGCCCCAAAATGTCTGGACACTACATTTATTTGGAAGAATATATAAAACCACGCAACAGCTTTTCTGAGGACTAACTTTTTCTGAGCATTTTTTCTTTTAAGCACCTGATGGGGATTTTTAGTATTTAGTAGATGTATCAAGTCATTTTTCCTCAAGTAAAATGTATATATTGTAATTAGTAATTAATAACTGGCTTATAATAGCCACTTGCCACTGGCTCTGCACCCCTTTACCTAAACTCACTACTTCAGACTGCCCTCCAGAAGCTTGAGTTCTGCAAGTGAACGGCACTTTGTAGTACCATCCAGAATATTGCTATTCTATCTAATTGTTTTCTTTGGGGGAAAAAAAAAACTTGACTCTCTAACACTAGCGCTCTCTATTCTTAGGGTGCTTTCACATATAGTTCGTTTTAAAAGCACCAAACCCAGTTCACTTAAAGTGAACCAGCTGAAAGTGACCTAAGAATCCTTTTGGTATTCACAATATATAGTGGACTCAAAAGAGAACCCAGTTCTCAGTTATCTCAGATCCTTTCTTGTTCACACCACAACTTCATAAGAACTCAGGCCCCAGCTTTCTGTGCAGCAGTGAAATGCTGGAGTCTGATGGAAAACATGGAAGATGAAGTGGACAGGAAGGGGGTTATGAAGAGCTGGCAATCCCTGATCATGACCTTTGCAGAGCTTTAACAACCCATTTCAGAATTAAAAGACAACATTATGTATAAAGTTATTTCAACTTTCTTTTTTTCTACGACAAGTTAAGTTACAGTTGTAGAATGTTTCTGTGTTCCTGACTTTTTAAAAAAATTTAAATTCCCAATAAGCTGTATTTCATTGTTCAGTTTTATATTATAATTATTGTTTTTTCTCTCTCTAAAGAATCATATAATATTATACTATGGTTTGTCTGAATACTCTATTCTGATTGGCTGGCATGTGTACATTAAAACCATTTAATGCACAGGTCTGAGTCAGTTTAATCACAGTTCTATATAAATGCGCTGCTTCTATTGACAAACTAGGTCCTGGAGGGCCACTGTCCTGCAGAGTTTAGCTCCAACTTGCCTCAGCACACCTACCTGGAAGTTTTTGTTGGTTGCTTCTATTTTCCTCGCTTTGGATAAAAGCGGCTGCTAAATGATTACATGAATGTAATAAAATGCTAAAAGTGTTCACCCAGTAGCTAGTAAATTCGGAAGATAGAAGTAGTTTTTGAACTCGGTAGTTGAAACCAACTTACAGAAACATTGCTACAAAAAAAACAGCATTTGTGTAATTTGACTTTTAAACCATATATTTATTGAGACTTCTAATCGTGACAAGCCCCAGGCTCCACTACGCGTGTATGTTGAACTGATATTGTATGATGCTGTAACTATTTGCTGAGGGGCTATACACTATTTTACATTCAGTATGAAGAGTTTGCACTTCCATGCATCGAGGCAAATGTTTCTTGCAAAATTATCCTTAGTTTTAACAAACGTTGTTTTAGGAGATTCAGATTTTCTAGCAGTCACATAACCTATTATAATATCAAGTAAGCTAGCATTTATTCATTTGTTTTTATTACGCGATTAATCACAATTGAATGTTAGGCTACTCTGGCTCACACCAGCAAATCAGAGACCGCTTCCTACAAAGTAACCTATCGCGATATGTTTAACGGTAGCTATATAGCAGTTGTTGGACATTCAGTCTAGTGTCTAATTCTATAATGTATGAAATATGTATTTTATAGTTTCGTCCTCATCTGTTTTCTGCATGCATGTGAACCCATATCTGTGTCACTGAAACAACATTCAGACCTCAAATGTTCCGGGTGTTTGAAGAGAAGACGAAACAAAAGTGATTATAAACTGCAAATATTTTATTGAAGAATTCTATTGACATTAACGTTTGATAAGAGGCTTTACAAAGCCTGTGTACAATTTGAAATAATATCAGAGTAACCAACAGCCAAAGCAAACTGAAATTATGCCAATAACAATTTATTCATAGGATAAAAAAATTATTAAAATACTCATAATTTAAAATGATAAAAATCAATCTAAAATTCTTGTAAAGTTCTGAAGGCCTAATAACAAATATGGTAAAGCTCAGGTGACCCTCATCAAGGTCTAGTGCGTGTGTTATGCATATGTTTTAACAGGACAATTATTGTGCACATCATAGTATTACAACAAACAGCAAGAACTTTCAACATCTCAGAATACAATGTTTTAAAAACGCCATGAAAACAACATGTTCATAAATACACTCCTAGTCCTTCACCAAACACAGAGATAAAGCTGTTCCTTAGCAACACAGGCGGCTTCCATTCCCAGTCACACTTTTCTTTTGCTCTTTGGACGGACTGGTATCATCAAGGAGGACAGCGGCAGCTGGACGGAGAGTTCTGCAGAGATTGTGCATTAGTGTTCATGGTGACATTAGATGTAATGTCATAATTGGTTGAGCAGAACGCATTAGTGTTTCTTTCACAACAGCTCCTCACTCATCGGTAAGATATTTCAGCAGCTCGGACTGCAGCGCCACCATTGTTCTCCTCGGTTTCTCATCCTCCTCATCATCTTCATCTTCTAAAGGGGTGTCCTCTGAAGTGCTCCGATTGTTTTCGGGGTCCAGGTAGAGGATATCTGCCCGGTGCAAAGCTAAATATTATAATCTTTTTGGAGGATGAAAGAATAAATGGTCACAATATGAAATAACCTAAAACCAATAGTCTTACCATTGCTAGAGGGAAAGACCTCTGCCCACGAGTACTCTGCTAGATTTATGGGTTGCTGAATCCACTGCGACTCCAAGAGCTCCTCTAGAGTCATTCTTTGATCAAGTGCAAAAGACCAGCCAACAGTGCATACAACTCTAAAACAAGAACACAGCAACAGGTTGAACAGTAATAAATGGTGTTTTTGCAGGTTTTCTTTTTAAAAGTAATGTCCAAAAAGACACGTCTTATTTTTTGAGAAATTATTCAAAAATAACTGTTAGGATTAAAATGAGAACAAATTTCTGCCAATGGGCTCAGAAAAATCAACTTAATGTAAAGTGAAACAAGTCTTCAAGCCTCATTGACAGATATTTCTTCTTATTTTAAGCATAAACTAAATTTTGCTCGATTTCTCAGAAAACAAGACTTCATATCTTCATTTTGCATCTCAAGTAAATGCATCTTGATTTAAAGGGGTAGTTCACCAAAAAATAAATTGTCATTAATTACTCACCCTCATGTTGTTCTAAACCTGTAAGACCTCCGTTCATCTTCGGAACACAAATTAAAGGGGTCATATGATGCTGCTAAAAATAACATTTTGTGTATTTGGTGTAATGTGTTTATGCGGTATAACGTTAAAAAAACCCACATTATTTTCCACATACTGTACATTATGGTTTCTCCTCTATGCCCTGCCTTTCTGAAACACGTTGATTTTTACAAAGCTCATCGGTCTGAAAAGCGAGGTGTGCTCTGATTGGCCAGCTGTCCAGTGCGTTGTGATTGGCCGAATACCTCAAGCGTGTGACGGAAATGTTACGCCCCTACCATACTTTGATGCCCTGTCCCGGCCGGAGCGATGAGAAAAATATTAAAACCCATTATAAACGAGGCATTTGCTGCATCTAGTGGGGACATAATTACGGATTATAATGACTTATACTGTCTTTTTACACGTTGCATCGTGCCGCGTAAACATAAAACCATGTCTGCATTTGTGATCGGAGAAATGACAAACAAGCAGCTCTACTCTACACTGCCCAAAACTCGCGTTTGAATCATCAATGGCAAATTCTTTAAATATAAAAAACGTACTTACAGTCAGTGAGTCAGAACAGCTGACATTGTAGTCTACTCTACCAGGATCAGTCCTCCATAAAATGTGCTGCACACATCTGAATATTTGGGTTGAACTGTTCTGGAACAGTGTTGTAAATACAACTTAACCACTGATTTCTAGTTGTGTCCTCTTTTGGAAGACCAAACAAAGTAGTTTCGCTTTCACAACGAAACACAGCATCTCCACGGCATGACAATAATACTACAGAGAGAATAAATGTTATGCCTTTTTTCTTTGAGTGAACATTCAAACAGATTTAATTGCACATATTTCAGAATCGGAATATCAGATATTTCATAATATAGTGAGCATGTTTGTGAATATTTTGAATAAAACAGGAAAAACGAAATAAAAGCGATCCATGTGTTACACAGATCTATTGTGGCTGCGTTGTGTCACATGACAAGCATGACGCGTCGCCATGGAAACAATAAGGCGATACATTTTAAAATAACGGTCGCCTAAAAAAAACTCACGCTGGGGGCTCAGCTAGAATATTTTAAACTCACGTGCGAAAGGGTTAAAGATATTTTTGATTAATTCTAAGAGACATGAGGGCGAGTAATTAATGACAGAATTTTCATTTTTGGGTGAACTTTCCCTTTAAGGATGTGTAGATATTTGTACTGGTAAATAAGCCAAAAACACTGAGGAAAATGTTACAGTTTTGCAGTGCAAACAACATTTCATGGCATGTCCGTGAATTGAATACTTTCTGCTCCAATTTAAGATCTTTTTAATGCCTTCATTTGTGGAATAAAGTCAAATTAGTCAAATCAGTCATGTGTCTCCAGTCAGTCTTCATAGCTGTGATGAAGCAGAGCTGCAAACCTGTAGATATCTGGCATGGAGGGTTGAGTCGGGCCTGCAGGGTTTCCTCCACACTGCAAAACGGGTTTTCACTGAAGAGTAAGGTGTATAAGAGCACTCCTAGAGACCACATCTCCAGCTCTGGACCCTCGTATCTACATACATCGAAATATAAAATACAAAAAAAGCAAATACATTAAAAAAATCTCATATTTTACCTGTATATGCAAGCATAATGGTTTCAACATTATTCTTGCATTCATTATTCAGCATTCGGACATTCACCTCCACAGGCTTAAAGTGAACATAAAAATTGCATTTCACAAACTTTTTTTTTTACTTGTGATGTTGCATGTTTCCAAGTTAAAAAGGGTATTTAAACCTATTTCAATATCCAAACATAATTAATGAAACCTGAGTGAACAATAAATGTTAACTTGTCACTACATTTTTATTGAGGGAAAATAAAGAAAGACCTGATCTGATGAATCGTGCACATGAATGTTCAAGGGCTTTGTGGTGATCTCAGTCATACAGTTATTAATGTGTTGCTTATTTTATAGACATGAATATGAAATTACATACATACATACATACCTTTATGTTACCCTTCTCAGATCCTTAAAGGGATAGTTCACCATCAGTTGCTGGTCCCCATTGACTATGGAAGTCAATGGGGACCAGCAACTGAAGGTGAACTATCCCTTTAACCGCCTGATCTTATCCTGTACTCTGTCCTCATCAAGCTTAGACACACAGATGGAACTGAGATGTCGGTGTGATGTTTCAGTACATACGGGTTTCCCTGAAGCACCTCTGGTGAGCAGTATTCCAGAGTGCCACAGAAGGTATAGAAGAGCTTTCCGGGTTCTGGCAGGGCAGCAGAGCCAAAGTCGATCAGCCGGATGTGGAATTTACAGTTTATGATGATATTTTCATCCTTTATGTCCCTGTGGAGCACTCTTTTGCCACACAGGTAACTCACTGCGGCTACCAACTAGGTACAGACACATTCAGATACACATCAGGAAAAAGTGATCCAATTACAACTTCTCTGTGCAACAGTTCTCACAACCCGTTTCTCACCTGTCTGAAGATGTAGCTCGCTAGAGGCTCATCCAGTCTTGGCTGCATGTCGATAAACTCAAACAGGTCTAGCCCATCCCCATGCTTCTCCATGACCATTTGGAAGAATCCCTCATTCTCAAACACCTCCAGCACCTGCAGCAAAAAAGTAATACACTCATAAACACAAATAGTGAGCATACTATAACTAGCATTTTGGCAATGTTCAATATAAAACTTGACATTAATCCAGAAAATTTATAATATGAATATTATATCTATAAATGTATTGTTCAAATATTTGGGGTCATTTTTTTTTTTTCCTTTAAGTTTTTGAAAATGCTCTTATGCTTACCAAGTCTGCTCGATTAAGCTACTTGGTCAAAAATATAGTAAAAACAGTAATACTGTGAAACATTACAATTTAAAAATGACAATTTTGTGTTTTAATATTTTTAAGTGAATAATCATTTTTAAGGTTCCTAATATTGTTCTGGGAGTCTCCTACAATAAGTTTACACGCACACAAGGTCCCCCCAAAAAAACGCTTTAGTTTTCTCAAAATATGCATTTAATATCACCTCACTTTCCAAAAATTCTCAAACGATTCGTTCAAAGCAGTTCTAAGATTCAGTCTCTCTAAACCCTACCTTTCCGTGAGGCTACTCTGCTCTGATTGGTCAGATGGCCCAGACTGTTGTGACTGATCTAACGCGTACAGCGCGTAACGGAAACGATACGTCCATTGCCTTAGTTCTGTATTTTGAACGCTCGATAGAAAATATAAACATCTATTATTTATCATACTTACAGGTTGTGATTGAGTGGAGCCAGCTGGTCCAAATAAACTGGGTACTGAGCAATCTTTCTGTGCACGTTTTGTGCATCCTGCATCAAACTCCACAAGATTAAAGAAGCAGTCGTCAGAAAATGACAGGAACACAAAAAAAGATTGAGGTTGTACAGTGAAAGAAATCTAATTTTAACTAGTGGTCGACCGATATATCGCCAAGGCCGATATATCGGCCGATATTTGGCATTTTTCAAATATCGGCAGATAAGTTTTTCTGTTTGGCGATTAAAATTTTTCCTTTCTCTTTGGGGTGTTACAAGCTCTTGGTGCATAAAGAAGATCTGTAAAGTCTCAAATCCAAAGAGATATTATTCTTTATAAAAGTTTAGAGTCTACCTAAAACGGCTCATTCTAACACGCCCCCACGTCTACGTCACGATGTGGGAAGATTTGCATAGCGCCGCCCAAATGTTCAAAGAAAGAAGGCGTAACTTTTATTCTCACTGTAGTATTGTTGTTGCCGCTGCCACCATGATGTGAAGGCGCTGTGTGTTTCGTTGTGAAAGCGAAACTACTTTGTTTGGCCTTCCAAAAGAGGACGATATCGGCTTCGTCATGCCTGGAGCTGATCCGTGCTGATCGCTGAGGAAATACATCAACTTCGCGCTGTGGATCGCTGGATTGGCTTTCACAGTGGATGAAGTGGAGTCCAGCCCGGGGTCGTCACATGTGGTTGCCGCAAGCCCACCGGCCACTCCTTTGTCGAATCCGCCGGCCGCGCCGTTCTCAAGCCCGCCGGCCTCCGCTCATGTGTGCAGCACATTTTATGGAGGACTGTTTCCTGATCCTGGAAGAGTAGACTACAATGCCGGCTGTTCTGACTCACAGACTGTAAGCACTCTTTTATATTTAAAGAATTTGCCACTGATGATTCAAACGTGAGTTTTGAGCAGTGTAGAGTAGCACTTGTTGTTTGTAATTTCTCCGATCACAAATGCAGACATGGTTTTATGTTTACGCGGCTCGATGCAACGCGTAAAAAGACAGTAGAAGTCATAAGTCATTATAATCCGTAATTATATCCCCACTGGATGCAACAAATGCCTAGTTTATAATGGGTTTTAATGTTTTTGTCTCATCGCTCCGGCCTGGCAGGGCATCACAATATGGTAAGGGGCGTAACATTTCGGTCACACGCTTGAGGTATTCGGCCAATCACAACGCACTGGATAGCTGGCCAATCAGAGCACACCTCGCTTTTCAGACCGATGAGCTTTGTAAAAATCAATGCATTTCAGAAAGGCAGGGCATAGAGGAGAAACAATAATGTACAGTATGTGGAAAATTAGTTTTTTGAACCTTAAACCGCATAAACATTTCATTATACCAAATAATGTTATTTTTTAGCATATGATTAACAGTTCTGTCTAATACGGATAGAAGTCGGTCTAATAATCCGATAGAACTGTTAAACAAAGGAATTAAAATGTATACAAAAAGTAATATAACGATTGCTTTTATATTATTAGTAATAGAAAGGCAAACATTATAACACCTTCTCATTTGCCGTCAGCATTCAGCGAATACATATTTACATCATTTAAACAAATCTTTGAATGACTAATGAAAATTTAATTTCACAAACCTTGCAAACTTAGTCGAATCCAGTTGTGAGATCTTGTGAAGTGTGCATGTGACCTGCATGATCGCGTGTTCTCTACGTGACTTTCGGTCCGTACGAATTGAACGCTTTAAACATTAAATTCGTGATTTCAAATTATGCTGCGCTTTATGCATTTGTTCACTGTCATACTCATGTCATTTTCACTCTGTGCTGTATGTAAAATGAGTGTTACTTTGGCTTTATTTGAAAAAAAAATTATTCCCAATGCACACAAACTTCCCAGAATACTGAGTGCTCTGTTGGTTACAGTGTACTTCCTTTTTAATTATATTTTTATTAAATATTTATTTATTTGTGAAAAATACTTTGTCATCTAAAGTAGAAGTATATTTATTTTACAAATTAAATTAACACATTTTCAAATTATTTTAAATTTCTTAAATATTAATTAAAATAAAATACAATTATATCAGCTTTATATCGGCCACCCTGCTTTCCAAGATATCGGCATCAGATGTACAAAAAAACAACATCGGTCGACCACTCATTTTAACCACTGATTCTTTGCAGCCTAAACTTTCGGAAGTGAAAATAAATCGAATTTACTTTTCCAGCGTATGATAAAGCATCTTCACGACATGAACAAGCTACAGTGTTTGAGAGTGGGTCAAGTTGTTTGCGGCAAGGTTTTAAAGCATGTGCACAGATTGAAATGGACATTCAACAACAACACTTGCATATAAGGAACCTAATGGGCAAACATTTTTTTTTTTTAGGAAGCTATGTTGCATCATTTAATTTTGGCAACAAAACATTCTAAGTATTTAATATGAACTCAAACAGTTCTCTCAGTGTACCTTCACAATATTGGGATGTTGCAGGCGAGCCAGTATGGCCACTTCTTGACTGACCCGACCCAGATCAGGATCATCCACCCAGCATTCACTCACCACTGCACTTTTCCTAATGAACTTCACAATCACCTGAAATTGAAGTGATAATAAATTCAACATCTCTTCACCAGCTCATATAAAAGTCCATAAAAGACTGGATACACCCTCCAGCAATGACACTGACTCAGTGTGTAAACATCATCTCTTGACAAACAACTGACGTCATTATCAAGTTATTATCTCGCAACGGATGAATATGAGTGTATGAACACCAGTGAATGCAGAGAGTGTCACTGACCTCCTGTCCATCTATCCGTCTTGCAGCGAGCCAGACAAAGCCGAAGGCTCCCTTTCCAATGGAGCGCAGTGGACAGTAGTCTTCTTCAAACTGACCCTCACATGCGCCGAACTGCTCCAGGTCCACAGAGGAGCGCAAGGCATCTGAACGAACTGCCTAAATGAGGAAGAAAGGAAGTTTGCCGCTTTATCTTAAATGCAGATACTAAAGTTATAGCTCACCCAAAAATGTAAATGTCATTTACCCTCCCTCATGATGTTCCAAATCTGTACGACTTACTTTCTTCTGAGGAACTCAATTGAAGATATTTTGAAGAATGTTGGCAACCAAACAACTTCGGTTTCTATTGATTTCCTCTGTATTTTTATGTCCATACAGTGGAAATCAATAGGGACCAGAAACTGTTTGGTTTGATTCTTCAAAATATCTTCTTTTGTGTTCAACAGAAGAAAGAACAACATTTTTGGGTGGACTATCCCTTTAAAAGAGCTCAGTTTTAATGGGGTCATATGATGCTTTTTTAAAGATCATTATTTGTGTATTTGGTGTAACAGAATATGTTGACATGCTTTAATGTTCAAAAAACACATTATTTTTCAAATACTGTACATTATTGTAGGTCCTATATGCCCCGCCTCTCTCAAACGCTTAGTTTTCTACAAAGTCCCTCCTTCCGACAAGCGCAGTCTGCTCTGATTGGCCAGCTGACCCAGTGCATTGTGATTGGCCGAACACCGCAAGCACTCGTCGGAAATGTAACGCCCCTTACCATAATCTCATCTTTAAAAATAAATGTAAAGACAGTAAATAATGTCATTAGTTTTACCATCAGTTCAAGCCCGAAAGGGGAACAGACACAGTAATGATGCAGTACACAAGCAGCGGTTAAGACAGCTGACTCTACTGTGATGTGATGTGACACTGAAATAAATGTATATGAAATGTTGATTTGGAGCCTAAATTATTTTATTATCTCACTGGTGGATTACCTTACTTGGGGACAGTGCACACAAAATTATTCTGTCATTTGATCAAAGTCATGTTGTTGCAAAACTTTTTTCTATGCAACAAAAAGAAGATATTTTGCAAAATATCATGGTTCATTTAATGGAATTCAATGGGCTCCTATGTTGTTTGGTTCTCAATTTTTCTAAATATCTTCTGTTCAGACATATTTTTGGGTTAAGTGGGAATCACACATGCCCAGTAATTCACAATAATTAAATTACAATAATTACAAGCAGCAAATGCTACCATATATTTTATTATATTTAATATTTTTTTATATGATTCAATATTTTATTTAAACAATAAATCCATTATGATTTTTTTATGATGTATGAGGATTGAAATAAATAAATAAAACATTAAATTAATAATAATAGGTTTCATTTCCACATGCTGACATGCAATTTACTCTTAAACTGTGCATATAAACAAATAAAGAGAAAAAAATTAAATGAAAGGAATTAGTGGAGTATGTAACCCATTCAGTGGTATAGAGGTGACAGCAGGTGAGATCATTGTTGATGGGACGCTGCTCTCTTTCTCCAGTTTAGCGCTTGTCCCAGTGAAGATCCTCTTCCCTGCTCTCCTACGCATGGCTAGATGCACCATCACACTGTCACCAGCAAGCACTGTGTTTGGATCTGCACACATCATCCAATAAGAGCAAAAACACTGGCTAATATAAAATGAATAAAGACAAATAAAATAGCAATAATTCAGATTACGGCAAAAAAACAGGATAACCAGATTAAACGTTGTTACTAAAATAAAAATTTTAAAAATGAAATATATGTGCAATAAGAGAAGGAACTCACTACATGTCTCCTGTTGATCTTCCTTAGTTGAGAGCATGTCAGTAAAGACGGTTAGAACATCAGCAGGGGGACAGTTAGCACTAGCAGAACATCTACAGGGGTCTGAGAACTAGACAGATAGGAAGTGAGGGGATTTTAGCACAGCACCACAAGCTAAAGTGTGTGTATCCTTACAGTGCATCACATCTCTGTACCTCTGCAGCTGTCAGATGGGCTGGAAGTGTCGTGTGGATGAGATGTAGGGTGGTTGCTTTGGTCCGCAGCACGAACTCGCTCATAAAACGCTGGTATCAGGTATGTGACATTCTACACACAGGTGCACAGGACTGCTGTTAGCATGTATACTAGCTTGGAAACATTGAAAGGTACATAGCAAAAGCACTAAAAAAAATTCAATTCAAATGAATACTGAAAAAGCTCATTGAAAATATTAATAAAACTATAAAAGTACATAACACTCGACTTATTGGGAAACCACACTCATATCTTTTGGTCCTGCCCAAAGATACAACAATTCTGGGAAGATATCTATAAAGTTTTTGGAGACATATTTTATATTGATATTCCTTTTGGTCCAACTGTGGCTATTCGAGGAGAGATACCTGAAGGCATGAGAGAAAGGAGATTGAGTTATCTACTTCAAATATTATTTTCTGCAGCCCTAAAATGTATCACGTCTAAATGGCTCAAACCTGACCCACCGACACATGAACAGTGGATCCGAAAAATTAGAGAAATTTACGAAATGGAAAAAATAACTTATTCCCTTAGACTTCAGATGAATATTTTTGAGGCAAGATGGAGTCCAATCGTAAGAATAATACATAATTGCTAACCGATTATACATAGTGGAGTGGATTATGTATGCAACTATATGTACATGTTCACAAAGCATATGGATTTTCCTTTTATACATGTTCTTATTTTAAAAATCTTGAAACTGTGAAAAAAAAAAACCTACTTGTTTTTATTTTCTTTTTCTCCATCTTTGTAAATTTTTTCAAATGTCGGCACCCCTATTGTCTATCTATGATGTATAACTTTTATAGCATGTTCTAATAATAAAAAATAAATTAAAAAAGTACATAACACTCAAATAACACTGGTTGGATTAGGTAAATCAAATTGGACCCACTAAAACTAAAAGCATATTTTTATTAAAACAGAGTTATACAGACTTAAAGGGGTGGTTGATTGGTTTTTTTATAGGCTTGATTGTGTTTATGGGGTACAGTCTAACATGTGTTAATGCTTCGTTTGTTAAAAAACGCATTATTTTTCACATAATTCACCTTTATTCCACACCGCTCGGCCCCTCTGAACGCGCTGATCATTTCCTGCTTTTATGGGCTCTGATTGATTTGATCTTGATCTGAAGTGTGTTGTGATTGGCTAAACTGCCTCTAGCGCGCGTCTAAACGTCCCGCACCTCAACATAGCAGCATGTGCTCCGGTTGTATTGTAAACAATGACGTCGTCTATATTGCTTATCAATTTGAGCCCGATTGAGACGCAGAGGATATTAGTGAAGAGGATCGCGCAGAACCTGTGCAAGCACGGCTTTTAATGGTAGGCCTAAGATTTTTGTTTGTTGTTGTCTCATACTTTTAGATACGCTGTTATTTGTAAATGCTACTGCTTTTAATACGGTTTTATTCTGATTAAAGCTTTAATACAGTTCGGCAACCGCCATGTATAACGCTTCTCATAACTATAGTATGTGAAAATAAGTGTATTCACTGAGCTGATGATCTGAAAGAGAGAGAGAGAGAGAGAGAGAGAGAGAGAGAGAGATGCAGAGATGCAGAGAGAGGCCAGGAACAGGGTGAGAACGCTGCTTTAGAACATTGATTTTGAAACTTGTGAATCCACTAGAATTGTTAGAAGACAGAATCGCTATTCATATATGAATATATTTTTACGTGCACCTGTAGTTTTCTCTTCCTCTTCTCTAAAGCAGCGCAGCATGGCCCTGCCCCCTTTGCTGCGTGTTCCCGGAGGCGGGGTTTATGTAAAATTCTGGGTTCTTGACGTAACGGACCTGGGAAGAAACTCGTTGTAGTTCCTTACCAGTAATTTTTGTAGGCATTAGACTGCTAGAATTTTAAAAGGCGATATCTCCGTTTGCATTGAACTTTAAGCTTCGTAACTTTGCAGATATTGTTTATGATCAAACAGCAACATTACACACTAACTAACATTAAAAAAGTGAAATCGCAATCAACCACCCCTTTAACACAAATCCCAACATAAAAGGGAATGTTTCATAGCATCTATACCTTCCCGAGCAGCTGACTGCTGTTATATCCGAGCAGCAGAGAGCTGAAGGGGTTGATGAGACTGTGAATGGTGCCGTTGGGCAGGAGCGTCAGGAGGCAGCTACTGGGAGCAAACACACACACTGACCCAGAGTACAGCACACCTGCGCTGGGGGACGGGACACCACCCGCACCTGATTTACCACCTGCAGGACAAGAGTGCACTGCATTGATCACACTGAAATCAACAGCAATTAAAATTTATTACATCTAATTTAATTTATTAGCAACTTAGTTAATTTGATTGGACAAAAACCAACAAGAAACTCAATGAAAATAAAGATTTCATTTATGTCAGAATAAATATTGGAAAAGTCACTTTAACTAGTGGCTGTGGGCTATAAATAAATCCCCACAGACACAGAAATCTGATTCACAGTTAGGAAATCTGCATATTTTTATTTTTAATGTCAGTGTGAGAAAACACACACCTAGGGTGACTGTGTTTGTGACTTCAGTCTGTTGAAGCAACTACCAGAACTGCACGCACTGCAGTGCAAGACTGACCTGAAAGAGTTCGGTTGGTCTGTCTAGAGCTTACGAGTGAGCCATCAGAAGGTTCTGGATGTGCTGATCCATTAATCTGCAGCGGTGATCTTCCACAGGACACAGCAGCCTGCAGACGGACACATGCTGGCAGCACCAAACCAGACCTAGCCTGCACACACAATCTCTGAACACGCAACACCTGAAATACAAAGGTAAAGAAACAAGCTATATTAAGGTGCACAGTAGAGCTTGTATTTTAAATTAAAACTATAATACACTTTTGTAATGAAATAAAAAAAATAAATAAAACATTACATACATAAATTTGAAAATGTTGCCGTAGCAACTTACTGAAATAACTTGAGTTGAAACACTAAACTAGTAAAAATAAATAATTACTAAATGACAATTATTAAATTGTCATTTAATAAAAATGACAAAACAAAATTACTAAAAATGAAACAAATTACAAAGAAAACTGAAGACGTAAAAATAAAGGCAAATTCAAATTATTAATAAAAAACAGAACCAGTCAGTTATTTTGTTATAATTTCTGTATCACGAAACTGCAAAAATGCTAACTGTTTACTTAAAGATTTTTTTAGAGACTTTGTGACCTTGGGAGTTGTCCTGCAATGGAAGGGGATCTGTAGTGATGGCATCAGAGACATGATCGACAGGCCAGTCATCTCCTCAGCAGCGTGGTAACCATAGAGATGGGCAAAAGTGGAGTCACAACTGAGGATTCCACCCTGAGGAAATAGGAGGAGGAGCTAAAGAGTTCACACTGCCCGATTTTCAAAGACGTCGCATTACTGTTGGTTTCACACTGTGTGACTATCGGGGGTAGCATTCAGTTGTTGCGGTGTTCACACTGCACGATGGAACGACGACAGGAGGTTACACGCTACATGACTTTACAATAGGAAGAATCGCCGACAGCTCTGTCTGGTGCAGGGTTGCCAGGTTTTCGCTACAAAACCCGCCCAAGTACTACTCAAAACTGGCCTGAAAATAGCCCAATTGCTTTCGAGGGGGTCCCCCAGTAAAATTTGTGTTCGGGGGGTAAAATGAAATTTTTTTGGGTGGGGTTCTCCTGGTACAATTCACATTCCAGGGCCTAAATATCACGTTATTGGGGTCGCTTCAAGCTGCTGACAAAAAACCGGCGGCAATTGCGGATTTGGCAACACTGGTCCGCAAACTACAACTCCTCCCCGAACTTCCCGCTGCCCTGTATCTTGGTCTCTCATTGGCTGAAAGGTCATCGCCGATGTGTTTTTCAGTCAGAACTAATTTCACACAGTGTGATTGTGAATCGCCGACAGCTCCAGATATTTTGCAAGCGTCGGCGATTCCCTCAGATCGCGTCTTTGATAATTCACACTGCGTGATTGCCACTCGCGTGAACGAGCACCGATTTGCCTCCGATTTCAGACATTTGTCGGCAAGTGAAAAATCGTGCAGTGTGAACTCGGCATAAGCAACAGCTTTACACAACAATTTTCTTTAAAGGTACACTTCTGTTTAAAAGTTTGGGGTCAGTAAGATATTTTTTCAATGTTTTTGAAACATCTCTTCTGCTTACCAAGGCTGCATTTATTTGATCAAAAATACAACAGAAATATTGTGAAATATTATTACAATTTAAAATAAATTTTTAAATGTAATTTATTCCTGATATTTATTTATGAATTTTCAGCATCATTACTCCGGTCTTCAATGTGACATGATCCTTCACAAATCATTCTGATTTGGTGCTTAAGAAACTTTTAATTATTATTATTACTTTTTTGTTTGTTTTTAAGTGCACAATTAGTTGCAAGGGAATGAGTCTCACATTTTGAGTGAACGTCACGTGTGCTGTGATTCTCTCCACTCGCTCTAGCAGGAGCTCTAAGATCTGCTGCCGCTGCTCCGGTGTCTGAAGCCACACAGACACAGGAAACTCAGCTCCTGTCAAACTCACTGTGCTCACCTGCGGAGAGAATGAGCCAGAGCTGTGCTTTAATTAATGATGCTCATGGAAAGCAGAGATCAGAGCCAAGGACAAAACATGCAGTGTGGAAGAAATCAAATATTCAAGACTCAAATAATAATATTCAAGATTCAAATCATTTAGTGACAGCTAAGTGAATTGTTGTTTAATTAACCCCAGTGATTCATACCACTTTGGCAGAAATAGCAACCAGGTTCCCATCAGAATCCAGTGTCTCCTCCTTCAGCCCTTCCTCTAGCATCTGACTGGCTTTTAGGAGAGAGGTGAGCTTCCGGCCAATCAAATCACTGTATGCACACTCAAACAGCTTACAAGCATGTTCATTTGCATCCACAACCTTGCAAAAAGAGATAACATCAATAAACAATTGAAATCTTTTGTAATAACTCAATAGTTCAAAGAATAGGGGAGCAGATAAAAGTCCAGGCAAAGAATCCCTACTACCAAAAACATGGTGTAATATGGCCTTGTTTAATTGGTAAAAGGGCTTTGGTGAGAACAATCGTCCGATCCCTGTAATGTGGTGCAGTTAATGGACAGGACAGCTTTATTAGGGTTGATGGTGAGAGCTGTGCCTCTCTTCTCTGGAGCAGTACACATGAGCTGTCTGAGCAGAGAGCTCTCCAACACTGGAGACCGAGTTGATGACGGAGACACGGGGTGGAAGCAATGCAGATCAGAGATCTGAAGATTCCTCATCGCCACTGAAGAACCGACATGAGAATCACCTTTTGGAAAATAAATGAGTAAAAATGAATAGTCTGCAAATTAACTCCCTGTCAAACTTTTCCAAACTGTCCAGGGACTTTTCCATATTACTTTTTCTTCTGTGGAACACAAGGGAGATGTTAAGGAGAATGACAGCTTCAGTCCCCGTTGACTTACACTGGCATACACTAAAACCAATAAACAAAAGTTTTTTTTTAAAAAGAAATTAATACTTTTGTTCAGCAAGGATGCATTAATTGATCAAAAGTGACAGTAAAGACATTTATATTACAAATGATTTCTATTTCAAATTAATTAAATAATTTTTTTTTAAATATTCCACCCCCAAACTTTTGAACAGTAGTGTATTTTTTTTCTACACAGTGAAAGTGAATGGAGACTGAGGATGTTATTCTGTCTTATACATTTTTGTGTTCCAGATAATAGATGTTTGAACAAAATGAGGGTGAACAAAAGTACCCCAGTCACCGGTTTTGTGCTAGCCATTTCAGATAACAATCTTCTTCAGCAACCACATCTAAACTACTGAATAACCAGATATTTTATATTTTTTAAAACACTTGGCAACAAATTCTTAAAGAGATCTCCATTGTGGTACCATTTTATTGTCACAACGTCTGCTGTATGCTGCATTGTTGAAATTTTGGTAAGCTTTATCGTTATTATTTTATAATATTTAGGATCTTTTCAGTGGCCATACATCGTTGCGCACGTGTGACAGCAGTCTGGCCCACCTGATGCGTCCATGCGGAGGGGAATGACTGGTGCATGCAGAAGGAGTCAGTCTTCATCACACTGCTGATACTGCAGTCACCATCAGCAACACACACACTGTCGCCCCTGGGGCTGCTCCTCCGACCGCTTTAAATCAAAGTGGACAGTCATAAATAAGATTCTAACCAACGCCGTTATTGTTTTCAAGACTAGCTAGAAAGCTTTGATCATATACATATCGCATAACAAACTAATACATCATGATTAAACGGAGCGCGACTCACCCACCACACTGCTCGTTTCAACAACACACTTGCTGTGCTTTCAGTTTACTACCTGCTGCCTTGGTGACAGAGAGAGGGATTGTCCCTTCTTTCCTTTTAGACGGCTAAATTCAATAATAAATAACAAAACAAACCCTTGCTGGCCGTTTTCAAAGGCCATAAACAGTGCTGGCTCGAAGTGTTTGCGTTAAGTATGTCACAGCCTACAATGTTTGGCGCGTATGGAATCGAAATAAGGTGACGGGAAGGGAAGAACCAATGAAAAAACAGAAAATTGAAACTGACAGAGCGTTTATCCAATAGAAAACCTAAGTGGGCGGGGCTTGTTGCATTAAGGGAGGGGTGTAGTCTCAATGGAGATAGCATACTAACTAACTACTAATACACTGCTTAAAGCATAATTGTTGAGAATGTGTAGAATTACTAGTTTACTAGCAACTAAAACAACTTTAATTGCAATCATTCAAAAATGTGTAAGTTTTCAATAATTCAATGTATTTAAAAATAGTTATTTATATTTTAATATTATATCATGCATATTATTTTAAAAACAAATCTAAATTAACATATATAAATATCTTTTTTGCTGAGGTTTGATGATGTGACAATTTTGCGTCGTGATTACGCAATGACGTCAATGAGCAATGACAAAACAACGTCATTTAGCAACTTTTAGCAACAAATCGACCTTCCTTTAGCAACTTTCTCAGAAAATTAGTTGGCAACACTGATTTTAGCAGCCTTGTGTGACCTAGTTTTTTTCCGTTCAGTAATGGCCTAGTTTTTCTACTTCGTTATGTTTCATTTTCTTTTCTCTTTTTAACTGTAGCCCACACTTTTCAGGTTATTTTGTTTCCAGGTGACTTTTTGTAGCATGTTCTTCAAACAGCAAAGTAACTTAAAATGGTTAAAAACATTTATATATATCAAAACACCATAAACTAGAGATGCACATTTTTATTTGAATGTTAAAAGCACTCTGCATAATTCATTAATTGACAGCTTCATCGTTTTCAAGGTTGTAAACATTTTGACCCCATTTCTCACCGACATTAACTAGTTGCTTTTGATAATTGTGCATTTCTAGCACTCTCTGGACTCAAGTATGTACTGCTTAGCAGTACAAAAGTTGCCAAATACAGCAGCAAGCATTTAAATCTTTAACCAGTGTACTTTTATCACTGGAAAAGCATTTGAACAAACTACGTTTTTTATAATGTACATTTAAAACAACAGAGAAGTATTATATCATCGAACAGATCAGACATGACACAAATTGCAGGATTTACAAAGAAAACATACACAGTCGTTTGAAGATGTTAAACTTTTTGGAGAACAATTAAACACATAGCAGCCTACTTTGCTGTTGATGGCTTTTTAATCCAACACTTTTTTATCAATGCACACACATCGTACACAGTTCAACTCTACATGCTGCTCTGCCATACATCACAGTTCTTAGTTTGTACATTCTCAGAATGATAAGCAGTGCGTTTTCCTTATTTTATTTTCCCTACAGTGTTTTACGGACGTTAATCAGGGCCATTCATAAGGGCCCGTCATTCGTCCCTTTTCAGAATGGATGTCTGGAGGTCAAGGGTCAAGACCAGGTTGACTTTGGCACATATGGGTTATGACAGCTGAATACAAAACCCCACAGATGAGGGAGTCCAGGAGCTTCTGTGCTTCTCAGGCAGGTGTGCCTCCACAGAGATCTTAATGCGAGGTTAAGCTCAGGTTTAGGTCGAACAGAAACATGCATAATACTTTAGCATTTCTACTGTAACTGTAACAATGGCTCTCTGCAGGAGAAGTTGACACAGACACACAATGGTGGGAACCACACACTGTGGACACCCGCCGAAACAAGAGGGCTGGCACAGGATCCTGAGTCTCAAGGCTTACAGGTTCACAGGAAGGCCTAGTGATGGTAGTCCTTCTTACTCTGGGGACGGTTACCCAGGATTTTGTCGATATCTGAGGCCACAATAGCAGTGATCTTTGGAAGAACCTGTAAGCGAGAATGTAGATCTAATTACTAAAACACATGGGATGAATTCAAATAAAATTCATCTTGATTTTTAGTTGTTTTAAATTATTTTAATGCTTGTCTAATGTAAATATTTTGAAGTCATCTTGAAGCCCCGTTACAAGTTTTCTCCCTGGTTGAGGAAGACTGTCTAAATTCTAGTCCAACCATTTCGTCAAGCTAGAAACTACATAAAACCATCTTTATCTGAAGCCGATTTAGTTGGATCTCTTATCAGTGTGTGAAATTTTGCCGTGGCACATAAAAATTACATCAAGCAATATCCTGTTTTTGATGTTTTACATGTAAATGAACCATGTGAGATTCAGAAGATAGGTGTTAAGAGATGAAAGCACAGAGCTGTAACAGGCCACCAGAGTTTGTGGGATGGCAGTGATTCCACAGTGTGTTTGAGATGTTTTGATAAAACTCTTGCCTGTATCGCCCCCAGGTTCTCAGTGAGCTGTGCAGGGTTGGAGGTCCCCAGGAGAACAGAACTCACTCCTTCATTACGGAGGCACCAGGCTACAGAGGAACACACAGAATAGATTTATAAGGAATCTGTCATTTAGTCCTACATGTATGAAAGTTTAAAGCCAGTGAATCATGGGAATCTCAATTGAGCTGGTGAGATTCTGATCGGGTGATACAGACAAATGCTACTGGAAGGATTGTTGATACAGGATTTTTTTTAACAGTACAGTTTTTTACAAAATATTTTTTGTCTATCAAACGGTTTACATTGAAAAAAAAAATACAATAAAATTAATTAAAAAAAAACTTAAACAAACAAATATTTTTTCATACGATGTATTATTATGAACTCACTCCTTCATTACGGAGGCACCAGGCTACAGAGGAACACACAGAATAGATTTATAAGGAATCTGTCATTTAGTCCTACATGTATGAAAGTTTAAAGCCAGTGAATCATGGGAATCTCAATTGAGCTGGTGAGATTCTGATCGGGTGATACAGACAAATGCTACTGGAAGGATTGTTGATACAGGATTTTTTTTAACAGTACAGTTTTTTACAAAATATTTTTTGTCTATCAAACGGTTTACATTGAAAAAAAAAATACAATAAAATTAATTTTAAAAAAACTTAAACAAGTATTTTTTCATACGATGTATTATTATTATTAATAATAATAATAAATATATAACATAAATAAATAAAGCAAAATTTAAATAATTATTGACTGTTTAAAAAAATACACATATGAACACATTTTTTCAGAAAATATTTATTATCATTATTATTAATAAACAAAAATAAAACTACATAGAAATAAAAATACACAATAAATAGATAATTAAAAATATTTCATAAATAAATGATATATAATACATTTTTGAATAGAATATTACCCACCACCACATTTATTAAAACTGTAAAAGAGTCACCATCAAGATTTTCCAAATCATAAAAATGCTTCCAACTAAAAAAAAAAAAATTGCCAAGTTTGTTTTTCATTAAGTATGTAATTGTATGTCTTCTTTTTTTCAACCCTCAAATTTGGTGACTTTAACGCTCTGTGGATTAATGTCAAGGTTTGTTTCTCAGTCAGGAAATGTGCATGAAAGCAGAAATTCTGTATTTTACTCTATGTAAACAGTGACAGAACAGTTGAGTCACTATGGCAGTGATAATGTATGTTGCACTTTGTGACAGTTGAAGTGAAAAAGTTATTTTGACCTACCGATGGCAAGTTGTGGCAGGGTACAGCTGAGCTTCTCAGCTATGTGGGTCAATTCCTTAAGCTTCGCCTGCTGCTTTCTGCCATCCTCGCTCAGAATCTTCTCCTTCAGCCACTGGTATGACTGCAGAGAGAGAAAGAGAGAGAGAGTGAGACAAGCACAGCAAACCTGCCCTGACAGACCTGCCACCCTCATCGCTGTATACTAGCTGAAGGTGCAATCTATGAACTATATGAGCTCCTAAATCACTGGCACTAGAAATCTGGCACTATTCAGTTGGATAAATATCAGTTTAATCAACAGATATCCATCCTTTTGTCTTGAGGAAATTATGTGTCTGCCATGACACACAGGATTAAAGGAATAGTTCACCCAAAAATCAAAATGTAATTTACCATTACATCATTCGCACATCAATGGATCCTCTGCAGTGAATGGGTGCCGTCAGAATGAGAGTCCAAACAGTTGAAGCAACTATTTAAAAACTATTTCAAGTTAAAATGCCTTGATGGATTTGTGTCTTTCAAACACTGAGCTTTTTGCTTCACAAGACGTTGATTGATAGACTGGAGTTGTGTGAATTACTTGTGGATTCCTGTGACGTTTTTATCTGCTGTTTGGACTCTCGTTCTGACGGCACCCAGAGGATCCATTGGTGAGCAAGTGATGTAATGCTAAATTTCCCCAAATCTATTCTAATGAAGAAATAAACTCGTCTACATCTTGGATAGCCTGAGGGCGAGCACATTTTCAGCAAATTCATCTTTGGCTGAACTACTCCTTTAAAGTACCTTCAAAGACGCCCTGGAGGATTCTGGGATGCCGTTTTCATATTTCCCTGTGACGATGCCACAAGCTAGAGGAGACCAGGATACCACACCAACACCTGCGGTGCAAGACTGTGTCTTTAGGCTGTGTCATAGATCATATTTTAATCATGTGTGTTTATGTGTATATACAATTTGTGTTTGTTTGTACCAATCTTATGGTAAAGCTCAGGCAGTTGCATCTCCACTTTATCCCTCTGGAATAAATGATATTCGGCCTGTTCACACACAGGAGGAATCAGATTAAACTGCCTCGCTACAGAATACGCCTCCTACAGGGAGAGAGAGATGACAAAAATGAGAAGAGAATGATATGAATGAATAAAGACAAGAAAACAACAACAACTGTAAATACCCAGACAGATACTGACATGGACAATTAAAAACAACCAACTAATCTTGAATACGGGTTTAATATGCAATAAATACGACATTATAAAATAATTTCATCATCAGGACTAACTTAACAAAAGGAAGCATTAAGGAAAAGTGCACAGAAGTTTGTCCTCTCCACTCACCATGATCTCCATCGCTGACCAGCGTGACGTGCCCCAGTACATGGACATGCCATGGTTAATGACATGCGTCATGGCTCTCACTATCTCTAAAACACAAAACACACATGTACAAACAGTGTTGGGGAAAGTTACTTTTAAAAGTAATGCATTACAATATTGCATTACTCCATAAAAAAGTAACTAATTACGGTACTTAGTTACTTTTTATGGAAAGTAATGCGTTACGTTTTACTTTTGCGCTACTTTTTAAATCTGGACAGGGCTTGCTTGTTTGTTTTTAAAATAAAAAAGTTCTATTTTTGGCAAATATAAAAGCCTTTTCACACCAAAAGTGAAATGAATAAGCCTCAGGCTGAAGGGAAAGTAAATTTACGTCCGTACAGTAGAATGCAGAAGAAGACATTTCAACACACTTCAGCAGTAAAAAAAGACACACAAATGTTTGTCTAGAGTAATTGTGCTTATTAGTACGGTTGAACTGCATCATCGAAGGTCAGAAGCAAAGACATTGGTTAATAGAATGGGAATAAATACATAAAGCATATTTGTGTTGTTTAACATTTAATTATTGCAGGTTTGCGTCATATTCTGAGTTGCATTATTTTTATTCATTTTGAGGAATACTGAATCTGTGGGGGGGTTTTTTTGTGAGTGAGATGAATTAATGCATATTCATATTTATTTTAGAACTAGAGTAACATCTTCTGATTTCTCTCAACATGGGGACAGGAGAGCTGTCAGTCAATAAACTGAAGAAAAAAAAAGCAACTTGCGTTACTTATTTGAAAAAGTAACTTTAAAAAGTACTAGTTACTTGAAAAAAGTAATCTGATTACGTAACTTGCATTACTTGTAATATATTACCCCCAACACTGTGTACAAACAAAAATATCAGCCAAGCTTCTGGATTGGTTTGCTTTACAGATCCACTGTGCCAGAGAAATCATTTGTGTCTGGTCACCATTAGATGGCGCTGTGTACATGTCTCCTTTCGTTGAGTTGACATGTCTATTAAGTAAGCAGCTGAAGTAATTTAAAAGTATGGGAACTCAGAAAATGCATATTTGTGCACTTACTGATTTACAGATCCAGTTGTACAGTAACAATACTGAAAAGACATTACTTTGCATCATTACGCAGCTGTCTGGCACATGGTAAAGGATATAACCAATAAACAAGGTCAACACATTATTAATTAAAGTTATTCTGCAGTGTTACAGATAAAACCTATCAAATGTATAATAGAGGCTCCCTGAATTGTAAAAATCAACTTATTCTAACCAAATGCTAAAATAAATCAGATTCAATTAAGCAGTTCCCTCCTCAAAGGACAACTGTATTTTGCCAATTTAGCCATGTTTTGGGGAGGCTTATTTTGAGATTGTGTTGTCAGAAAAGGTTGCTCGTTTTTGCTGTGAGATCTGGCAACACTGACAGAGTTCCACAAAGGATAAATGCTAATAATGCAAAAGAGCTGAAGCTATTTCACAGCTGTCTGAATTAACAGGATTAAACATGAGAAGCACTTCAGCTGTAAGTCAAACTGACACAACAGCTCTATATCTCACTAAGCAAGTTTTATTGTACAAGGTACAATAATTTTAAACTTCTCTGTATTGTATATTCAAGTGTCGCAGCACAATTTTATTTATCCCAAAGTACTCCAGACAAACTAACGAATGAAAATATTTTTCTATTATTTACACATTATTTTTGTAAGACGTAAAATACTTTGTTCATAATGTATTATTAAATTTAATTAAATTATTATTATTTTTAATTATTATTTATCACTGGCATCCTATACTACCTATAGCTCAGAACCAGCCTGTAACCTGGAGAATAGTCCAGTGCAAATTGCTACCAGCACTATTCTCATGGCTGTGTTTGCACCATTATCTGATTTGCATAATTCCTTAAGTGTAAAGCACATGCAAATAAGCAACGGCAGGAATCCTCACCCGAGAATCACAAATGGGCATCAAGACCTTGTTAACCCAACTTTAGCCTTAAGAAATTGCCCTCAATTCATAGTCCAACTGGTGAGTAAATCCATTTTACTCAATGAGTTATAATTAGGATAATGGCCCACATGATGGTTTTTAAGAGGGGATGGGCATATTGAACCTTAAAGGTGGGGTATGTATTTTTAGAGTCATGCCGAGTACCAAAACAAACTTGTAGCCAATCAGCAGTAAGGGGCGTGTCTTCTCATGATGGTGAGGAGAGAGCGCTCAGTGCACAGGACGGACATTTGCCGAGCCGAGTGACGACAGAGATAGAGATGGCAGATAAAAAACAAAAGAGGAAACCATCTGCGGAACTAAAGAAGGCTTACGATAAGGCAAGAAGTAGGACCTGTGTACATTTCGGATCAGCTTTCCAGCGCTGGAGAGAACTCAAGGAGCGGGAAGGCCTGCGATCGGACGCCGAGGTTGTTTTGTTTCTTCTCGATAGGTGAGTAACATTGGTTTTGCTTTGTTTCACAGAACTAATATATGCTGGCTTTTGCTTGAATATGCTCGTGTGTCATGTTCGCTTGTTTGTTCATCTGCAATCGTATTGTCATTCCCTTCAGCTATGATAAAGACACATTCATTTCCACACCCTAAGCCTGGTGCGTCTAAACCTCCTCCACTCTCTGCTGTCTGTTTCAAGCGTCAGCTCCCAAAGTGTGTCTGAAAAGTAAGATAATATGTTTAATACAGCACAGCAGATAATAATACAGCAGATTCCGCCATAATCGTTGCCTGGGTTGTGTATGTATGTGTGGGGCGGAGCTATCAAAATAGGGGCGAGACCCTTTTGGGGTAGGGGCGTGTTTGTTTTGGTAATTTGAAATATCAACATTGGCTACCAGAAATCACTTACCCCACCTTTAACGCACTGAGGAAGGCCCTGTGCCAGGACATTTGTGTTTTTATCATCCAGTGGAACTTAGAGGAATTTAACTATCCATCTGTTTGTCAACCATCATCCTCTTTTAAACTTATTTCAAAAACAAAGAATTTATATATTTAAAAAACTGCTCTGCTCACCCCACCCCTCTCTTCCGTTTGGTTTGACGATGCAAGATGCTGAATTGCTGCCTAGGACTCCATATATATGGCTCAGAGGTGGTCTTATTCAAATAGCTAACTATCTACATAGAAACCGGCTGTAAACTGAAACAGCTCGCTGGATGACACAGTTTCAGACTCAGACAGCCCATAGCAAACTGGCTCCGTGTTTTCTTTTCAGCTTTTCTGAGCTGGCAGACACGCCAGAAACCTAACTAAGTGCAAAAAAGCTTAAAAAAGTGAAAATTTCATCCGTTATCCCCTTTAAATGCTGAAACATGCTGACAACATCAAAAATGTAATTACATTTTAGAAGCGTAAAAAAAGTTACATAAATTATAAATTAAAATATAAATGATAAATAATTAAAAATAAATAAATTAAATTTGCATAGTTAAATTTTACTATTACATATTAATTGAATGAGGACATTTCATTTCAAAATTTTTAAGTTAGGTAAAGTCATGTAATCACAGAACAGAATTAAAAAGTTAATCATGTCAAACGTGTTAAATAAATATAATGGCTTTTAACATTTTTAATTAATCTATGAATTCAATATTTTCTGAACTAAACGTTTTCATAATATTTGTACGCCCAATGTTTTTCATACATAAAATGCTTATGTTTTACTTTAATAATGTAAATTTCAGTGTCCATGCAAACATATGAAATATTCAGTAAGGATCCATTAAATTGATCAAAAGTGACAGTAAAGACATTTATAATGTTACAAAAGATTTCTATTTCAAATAATGTTCTACTGAACTTTCTATTCATCAAAGAAAAAAATTGTCATGGTTATGACAAAAATATTAAGCAGCACATCCGTTTTCAACATTGATACCAAATCAGCATATTACAGTAGAATAATTTCATGAGGATCATGACACTGAAGACTGGAGTAATGATGCTGAAAATTCAGCTTTGCCATTACAAGAATAAAGTGCATTCTAAAATATATGAAAACAGTTATTATTTCACAACATTATATTTTATAGCCAACAGGAACACCATCTGTTCTGACATCCTCAAGGCATTACTGTTCTGAGTCATACCATCAGCCAGAGACCTTTACTGCTGTTCTGCATTCAGTTCAGTACCTAAGCAGCGAGTACCAGATCCACTCTAAAATGCCTCCATCAAGAGCTCATAAAGCTGCTTTATTGCTTCATCATTCAGATTTTCATATGCGAAGAACTGCTTTTCTCTGTCTCATCAGTGTTTTGACTCCAGGCGCTTTACTCTGGCCATTACTCTGCTATGATCTGGACTTTGTTGTGTGTCCACTGACGTGTTTCATCTTCACTACACATGCCACCAGTGAATGATGTCTGTGGGATGCTCTTCATCTGACAGCGTGTCGCAGGGCTGCCCTAGTCTCATCAAATGGCACGCCTGAGGACCAACAGTCCCTTCCCAGACCGTCAGATGCATATTGCACAAAAATTGGAAAGCACTTACTTGGTCTGGCAGGCTCTAATCTGATTGGCTGGCATCTTCTGGGAGTAAAGACACATAGTTTTTTTTTGTTTTTTAATTCAGTCCACGTCCAAAAAAAAAACGTGTTTACAGATTGAGAGAGAGACACTGAGGCCCAGGAATTATAGAGTATAAAGAAACATATTAAAAGAACTATACATTTATTGTAATGTATTTTATTTTATTTCTAATTGCAAATTATATTTTTATTTTAAAATATACACACATTCACTCTTAATCATATGCCTAATATGCCGAAGACAACTCTGTTCATGTTTCTTGTCTCTTCACATTCAGATGAATTAAATAAATCAGAATCATATAAATGACATATTTTCAATTCAATAACAAAATGGCAACATTTGACAAAAAGTTGAACAGTTTGTCACTGTCAGCCATTTAACATTTCTATTGTAAAACAGAAATGGGGGGGGGGATCTTTAAGAAGGGGGGTCTTTTACGGGAGAGCACAAATGTTTTGCGAGAGAACACAAAGATTCTTGGGGGAACACAAATGTTTTCTGAGAGAATGCAAATGTTTTGAAATATATTTTTTCCTCCCATCACCATGGCCGTGTAGAGCCTCTATTTGAGGGTATGCAAATGATGACAGAATTTTCATAATTAGGTGAACTATTCCTTTAATTTACACCAGTCTGTTTTTGTGATATTTCGGAAATCTCAGTGCTTAAAACAAAACTGTGGTCAGTTACATGTTATGCCAGTCAGGTCTTTCCTGTCTAAGTGGGCAGGCCATAATCCAATGTAGAGCAATCCGTATACCATGGCTCAATGTATGAACATGAGAAACGAAAGAAATTCTATAAAAGAAAAAGGCAAGAGAAGGTGAAAGGAGATTAAAAAAAGAACAGAAGAGTAGAAAACAGCAGCCAAATCGACCTCAGTACATAATGAAAATGAAAGCCCACACCCACTCTCTCATTACGAACTCTGTGTGTGGGTGAGAATGGAGGAGAAAAAGCCAAGCGAACGTCAGCTAAGCACAACAATACATCTGCTCAAGAAAAGAGAGAGCAAGACAAAAACACAGGAAGCCAGAGGCACATGTCAGTGTGAACAAAAATGAATGCTTCTTCAGCAAACTATCGTATAGTTTCTTCTCACGAGAGACTGAGGACTTCAGCTCAGCTCTGATGGAACATCTGAACAGCAGAACCCTGAAGTATTAATCTAATGTAATGTGGATGTCTGGGGTTTCTGCAGCGCGTAGGCTGTAGCGTGCGAGTGCAGATGCGTCATACCCATGTGTCCCCTCTGATTTTTGAGTGGATTTTAATAGCAACTTCCCCAAAAATCAAGTTGAATTATTGTTGTAAAACAAACAAACAAAAAATATAGGAAAAAAACAGAAATCATCCATTCACATTCAGTATTTGGTCAGTCCAGCAGTTGCAGCCTTTCAACTTTGTTACAACTTTGCTTGGTTTAATTTAAGAAACCATATATGTTCAGGTTTAAAACACTTATAGTTGGTAAGAGTTGGCAAGATTTTCAATGTTTTTTCTTTTTTTAAAGAAGTCTCTTACGCTCTCCAAAGTTTGATTAAATACAGTAAAAACAGTAAAATTGTGAATTATTATTGCTATTTTTATTAACTATTTTTTATTTGAATATAGTTTAAAATGTAATTTATTCCTGTGATGGCAAAGCTGAATTTCCAGCATCATTACTCCAGTCTTCAGTGTCACATGATCCTTCAGAAATCATTCTAATATACTGATTTGCTGCTCAAGAAACATTTCGTACTCTTATCAATGTTAACACCAGTTGTGCTACTTAATATTTCTGTGGAAACTGTGGTATATATATATATATTTTTTTCTTTTATGAATAGAAAGTTCAAAAGAACAGCAATCATTTAAAATAAAATCTTTTGTGACATTATAAATGACTTTATTTTCATTTATTCATTAATGCATCTTTGCTGAATAAAAGTAATAATTTCTTTTAAAAAAACAGACCCAGAATGCACCAAACATAATCAACTGTAAGTGCTCTAAACAGCAGTAGAATTATGCCTAATCATTACCCACAATGCTTAGCAAACTCAAGTCAAGTTTAGAAAGTATCCTGGTGCCACCACACTTCTTAATAAGGTATTAGTCATTCTGTGCTGCATGTAGTTGTGTCATATGATAGCTTGATTTGATTTGTGTGTGTGGGAACAGAGAGACAGTGTGCAGTGTGCTGTATGATTTTGATTTGTGGCTTTAATATTTCTACTATAGACTGATGTGGACGATTCAAACACAAATAGGTCATTTGAGATTTGTAGAAACAGCCAGTAGCTGCTTAGTCTACAATATCAGATAAACACTACTAAAGACAGATATGTGTTTGGTGTTTATTAAAACGGCAACAAATATTACAGGTCATGAGGGCATTATAGAGTAAGACTGTATTCATTCAATTATGAACATGACCTATATATACTGTATATATACACACACAGAGACTGTGTGTTTATGTATGTGTGGTCTTCCACATTTCTTCAATACAAGTTATGTTCTATCGACAGCATCCATGGCATACTTTCAATTACTGTAGAAAATAATTACAGTATTTCCCTCAGTTTATAAAACGCGAACAAAATCACATTTACACTAATGCACTGAAAATGAAAGGCTATAGGGTACTGCACTGCACCAAAACATTAAAAATAACCTTTTCTGTGCAAAATTCTATCCACATATTATATAAACTACTTCTTATGTAAACTATTTCTACTGTTAAAAAGATTTATACAGATTTCATCTTACTTTTTGGTCAAATAAATATAAGCAACTGCACTAATTGCATATTTTCTTTCTCAGTTTGGGCCTTTGAATAAAACTGAGGTGTTTTTTCCCCCCTTGAAGACCATATATGTACAGTACTAAAATATCAGGACCGGCATCACATTGATGATCTCATGTCTATTTCACAAAGCTCAGCAACAACATGGCAAACACATTAACAGGTCTCCAGGGAGGCCATGGGTAGTAAAATTTGTTCTCAGTTCAGTACCAAAATGTTCTTTCATTAAAATAGCCTACTATCATTATCTTCCCATGAGGCTTTAACTGTACGTGCCAAGGACACATTGCCCATCAATTTGGATTAAAGTCATTCCAGCCTCGATGGTAGAACGATGATTAAATGTTTTACTTTGTTAGATCTTCTGCTTTCCCCCACCGCGGCTTTAAAGCTGTGATTTGTACGGAGAGTCCACGTAAGATTATCCTCACACTGTAGGAAGTCTATGCTTTACTTTTCTGGCTTGTAACCCTGATGCTAAATGTGTTTACGTGTTGATAAGACTCACTCATACAGACAGGAAAAATCCTAACGTAGTCCAATGGCAGAAATCAGGTGTGTGTTGTCCCCAAAAGATAGCTAAATCTAACGTAACCTCTCTATTGGACATTTGGGGATGTCCTGAATAGAATAGAATGCTCCACATTAAAACAATATAAGCAGTATGTCCTCATTTAGATTGTAGTAAACATTAGACTGTGTGTGTAACTGGTATTCCCTACATTATGGGGACCAAATGTCCCCAAAAGGATAGTTTTACCAGTAAATTTGGAACTTGTGAGGACATTTTTTTATAAATCATAGTGTTTTAATGAAGTGTTTTAAAAATCAAAAAATGGTTTAAGGGTAGGGTTAGGGTAAGGGGGTTGAAAATACAGTTTGTACAGTATAAAAACCATTATGCCTATGGAATGAACTCATAGTGATATGAAAACCTATGTGTGCGTGTAAGAGAGAAAGGGTTTGGCGTTTGGAGACACAGCAGGGAAAGAGCAGCTTAAAAATACACTATGTACCCCATGGGCAAGTCTCTAATCCCCCTCAGAGAGAGAGAGAGAGAGAGAGAGAGAGAGAGAGAGAGAGAGAGAGAGAGA